>NW_013666263.1:84617-96941 GCF_000517525.1 Limulus polyphemus
AAGATTAGAGGGAAGGCAGCTAGTCATCACCACCCACCGCCAACTCTTGGGCTACTCTTTTTACCAATGAATAGTGAGCTTCACTGTCACATTATAACGCCACCACGGCTGAAAGGGCGAGCATGTTTGGTGGGACGGGGATTAGAACCCTCTATGCTGGGCCTTAGCATAAAGAGTTAAATTGTATGAAAACGCATATTATATATTACAGCAATCTTTTCGATAAAACACATTTTTAGAAAGTGTGATCATGCGGTGTTCTGCATTTTTCTCAGTTTGATACTCAGATTAGAGACAAATAATTTATATCTACAATATATCCATCGTGTGCCGTTTTATATAGGTACCCGCTCGCTATTATTATATCCGTATATAAAACTTCGTGTTTAATCAGCGTTTACCTTAACTTGACACCAAAATTCCAGACAGAAGAATCATTGGAACATGGAAGATAAATTAATTTACCCGAAACCCACCATAATGATGCATATAGTATATTTCAATGCAGAATGTTTCCCATCCACAGTCAGTGGCTCTATGTAGAAATATGATACAGCGTGTGATTGAATATGAAATGATAGTTCCAGAATGACAATATATCATAAATTTAAAAGATCCTAACTTTTTGTATATTTTGTTCCTCAAAACTTAACCCATAAATTTTCGAGAGTAAACACTGGCAGTCAGAGCCTTAAATATTTGCTGCGTTTTATAGTTTGTTAGTAAGCCCAAAGCCAAACACAAGAATTATTCTATAACCAAAACAATACAGTAGTTTGAAGGTGAACTTGTGCTCTTCAAGCAGGTCTTTAACGTAAAATCGTGATATTTACTAACTATTTGCGTCAGTGACATTGTGTAGAAAAATTTGTAACAATATTTTATTCGTTTTTCTCACAAGTTAAACAATCCAATTTTTAGTGTCTCCAATAAATTAATTCAAATATCTGTTTAAAAACCTATTATAGAGTTTTAGTTAAGTCCCTTAATCTCAACATCTTTTGTATCAACATTTATTTCTATATTAGGAAAGATTTGTTGCAGATAAAATAACCAGTCAAATGGGTTCCAAAATATCAACATACGGAGTAACACAAAAATATGATATTCTATTTGGTGTTAAATTGATTTGTTAAACTTACGTGTTTCCTAACATCATGACCGTACGGAGTGAAAAAATCGATGAATATTCTATAAATCTAATGACATAAAGGATGTCATCTTTAAGTGACGTAACGATGCACAAAAACAAATAAAACGTTACAAGTTTCCCTGAGGATGATTTCGATTTTTTAGTCTTTCTATGTTTATCATCTGCATGTTTATATTGTAGAAGTTTGTTGAACTAGAATCAAAATATATAATATTTGTTCTAATTAATAAGGTACTGACTGTTGATGTCCAGGAATAAGGAACATTTTTTTATAATAGTACAACTTTTAATATGTATTTTTGTTGTTGTTATATTTAATAAAATGTTAATAATACTTCGTTTTAAATTAATTTCAAAGATTATCATAAATTCTAAACCTAGAATTTATCAAGCCCCATACACTGAATGAGTTTTGTTAAATTGTATAATACAACATTCCATTTTTTACATTCCGATTATTAATAACCGAATAAACAAAAAACAACCACAACCAATGGTTAAGAATTGTTCAAACAACTTGAGCCAATGTAATAAACATACATCATTAACGTACACGAACAAAATAATTACGTTCAAACCAAAATTATTTCCAAAGCTATAATTTTTACATTTTACAATAAATTTATGAGGTTTCAAATACTTTATTTTCTACTCAGCTTTTGTTAACCTGATACCATATGCATTTAGCACATTAAATATCGTGTGTAAATGTTCAGTTGAGGAGTTTTTGAGATTTATTGCTGTATAATTCTCAGGTCTCTACTTGACCAATTTTTAAACTTTCTAACATCCATAGTATCGTGTTAATCCTAATGTCTGAAAGATACTTTGGTGTTGAACATTTGATATTCGCGAATAAAACCGTTAAACTAGTTGAATTAACTGTCTGACTAAAACAGTCGTAGTACACTTCTCTTATCATTTTATTTCCAGGTATAAAAGCAGTATTATTAGTTGTTTGATTTGCTGTTACAAACATTATTTCCAGGTATAAAAAGCAGTATTATTAGTTGTTTGATTTGCTGTTACAAACATTATTTCCAGGTATAAAAAGCAGTATTATTAGTTGTTTGATTTGCTGTTACAAACATTATTTTGACTCAACGAAAACACGTCAGCTTTCAGGAAACCGACAATATTGAGAAAGTCGGTGTGAGCGTGTTATGGTGATATCGTGGTCACACAATATGGTGCCAATGGGTATAACACCATCGTTCAAAATCAGGTTTGGACAAGTCACTGCAATGTGTATGTTATATTGTCGAATTGATCTAGGTATAGCGAGAGTTTATGGTGGGATGGTACAGAAAACTTTATAGGTTTTACTATTTGCTTGAATAGTTTAGGACCCACTATTAAATTTACTTATGAAATTAAAGAAGGTGATAGTTTATCTTTTCTTGATGAATTAGTTAAAAAACAAAAATAAGTTAGAAATCACTGTTTATCATAAACTTTTTCTGTTATCATGCCACCACACCAAGAATCATGTCATACGAATTCACAAAAAAATGTAAGCTTTATATTATTATGTTTACAGGTCTTTAAACTATGTTCTAAACAAGCAGACTTAGAAATGATCTGTTATTAATTAAATATTAAAGGTGTGGCGATACAGCGATACGATACGAGTGCCCCCAGTGGCACAGCGGTAAGTCTGCGGACTTACAACACTAGAAACCGGGTTTCGATACCCGTGGTGGGCAGAGCACAGATAGCTCATTGTGTAGCTTTGTGCATAACTTCAAACAAACAAACTTTACGAGTATCTTATCATGAAGCCGTGATACGATTGTATCGCTACATCATCCGATACGATACGATCGTATCGATACATCATCCGATCCGATACAATCGTATCGCTACATCATCCGATACGATACGATCGTATCGATACATCATCCGATCCGATACAATCGTATCGCTACATCATCCGATACGATAAGATTTATGTATCTTCACAAAACTTGGCAAGCTTTCAGTAAACATTAAAAAGCCTTTCGTACAGAAAAAAAATCAGAATTTCTAATAAGGTATTTTTACTAAAAAATAATCATTCAGTAAAGAAAGATGAGTATTGAGTACTACATGTTGTCTTCATTTCTTTTATCAAAAACATTACAGCCAAAGTAACATAACAAATTAACAACAACAATATATATATATATAGACAGATATTAACTTTTTTATTTTACTTCTCTTGCAAGCTGCCATTTAGTTGATCAAACTTGAGAATTTGAAAAAGCACTGTAAAGTGTGCAGTACTTAAATAATAGAATGTTAGTAATATAGATAATAAATTATAGACAAGACTGTTAAATTTTGTAACAAAAGTTGGTAACACTTTTGTACCTAGATACGTATCGTAACGACTACTATGATGAAATACGCACCTCTATTAAATATGTAGCATTAGACAGAGTTCTTTTTATCTAATATTGTTCATAGAGTCATGAGAAAATTTAGTTAAATTACAAACGATGAACAAAAACGTAAGCTAAAATCAACATTTGATAAAATAGATAAGATAGAAATGTCATTTTTACCATATGTTCCAGGTCTATCATGTCAAATTTTTGAAAACAAAAAAAATCTTGCTCCGATTTATAGACCTTTGAATAAAATTAGTCAAATATATATAAACAAAAACGAAAGATATAATTAATGTAAATAAAGAAAACGGATATTTACAAAATTGAATGTAAATGTAGTTGTGTATACGTTGGTCAAACTAAAAGAAGTTTAAAATTTAGAATAAATGAACGTAAAAAGAAATGTTAAAAACAAAAGTGAAAATTTTGTACTAACTGAACATACAAATCATACTGGTCGTATAATTCAGTGGGGAAAAAACTGTTATTTTGGCTCAACCGTGTGGTATGACGGCTATAAATATCAGAGAGACTATAGAAATAAAGAAACACATTGAAAAATAATTATCATATATTAAATAAGGATGAAAGATTGGCAAGTTAGAAAATATGGAGATGATGTGCTCTTCTTTAAATTCAGTAATGTGAATTAAGTAGTCACATGACCAATGGCTTTTGTATATGTATGTGGGTAATGTGAATTAAGTAGTCACATGACCAATGGCTTTTTGTATATGTATGTGGTTTGCAATGATTTTGATTTCACATGACGTCATTGATGATGACGTCATTGGACGTCGAAACATGTAGAGTGTCTGTTGACGGTCTCAGAATAAAGTTTTTAACATGTGTATTTAAAAAACGTTGAGTGTGTTAGTTATTTGTTTGTTATTAAGCACAAAGATACACAATTGGCTATCTATGTTGTGCTCACCATGGGTATCGAAACCCGGTTTTAGCATGATAAGCCTTCTAACTTATCACTAAGCGATAGACGGAAAACTTCTATTTTTTGTGTTGTTGTTGTTGTTTTACATTTGAAGTGCCCACTTTTCGATTACGTAGTTTCTGTTTATTTTTACTGTATTTTTAAATAAAAATGGATACTCAGCTTTGTACAAGTAAGTCCAAACAAACATCAGTTACAAAATCTTGGCTTTTGGAATAAATTTTAACTGTGATGCCTTTTTTATTTTATTTTAATGACACAGAAATATATTAATTTGTATAACTGAGCACAGCAAATCTTTAATGAAAAAACCCACAAAAAACTGAAAATCTTTGCTATATTTGAGGCATTGGGGGGTAGACCTCTATGAATTTTGATAGGAAAATATAAAGCATTGCATACAATTTGTATATGATGTTTGAGTTGTCCTTTCACTCACCATAGTGAGCCTTTATTTATATACCTATTTGAAAAATGTGTTGCATTAATACTACTAATTTATTATTCTTATCTATACAGTGAAGATGCTGTTTAAGATAATGTAATATTTTTCTCACGTGCCCCGTTAAGGCACTGGTGTGCCCTGGGCGAAGTATAAATTAGTGCCCCCCCCCTTGCGTTTAAGAAAATACCATACAGTTTGATAAACTAAATATATTAGTGATGAAAAAATTAAGGAAAAAAATATAAAAACTGGTACATTTTTAAATTAAGTAAATCAAGGACGCTCCTCCCACTCCCACCCCTTACCACATCGCGCTCTCGCTCTCGCGCGCGCGGTGGGGCCCTAACGGCGGTGGGCTCTGGGCATTTGCCCCTTTTGCCTATTAGATAAAACGGTCCTGTCGAGAGAACAGCATTAAAGCACAGTCTATCATTCGGTTTCATCATTTATCACTGAGACCTATTTTGAAGAATTTCATTCTTCATCAGTAACCCCGGACAAGGACGAATTAATAAAACAAGACTAGGTCTCTTTGCAGTGGTAATCTGTAAGTTGTATGTATGGGTTTAGAGTTGCCCTTTAGCCACTGAAGTTAACCTATATTTATACGGATACACAGCTGTCAACTTAGAGATATGGCAAAGAGGGGGATACTCCTGTAGCAATGCCCTCCTAGGGACATCCTAATGGTATTTCACGTGCATGTAAACTTAAATTACGTAATAGGTATATATCATCTAGTTTATTTTTAAAACTTGCAAGCATGTTTATTTTTAACACCTGCCACACGACCCAGCCCAGCTTCTTTTAGTACTAAGCCTAGAATGGTCAACAGGGAAGTCATTCCAGAAACCGGTGATTTAGAGTTATTTCGATATATCTCGATGGAATAACTTCTAAAACGAAAGAAACAGCAACTAAATATTAATGAAAATACGACATGATGAAATCTATATGGATTATACTGTGGTGGTATCATATTGGACATAATGCCATCCTTCTTATATATACTCTTTGTTACAGAAATGGTATTTTCAATTTGAGAATCGCTAGGGACATCACCTTATAACGGATCATGCGTCTGCTTCAACTTCAACACTGCATATTTGGACTTCACAAAATGTTGAAACTAATGATTTCTTATACATATAATTCCCATCCCCCTTTCCTGAAGACAATGATATTATTCTGCTTATTTTATACAATAATCCGTTGACGAATCCCCGATTCAGCTGGTATGTCAAATATATTTTGATATTTTCGAGTAAGTTTTTCCCTCATCCGACCTGGACCCACAGTTTAGCTGAATCGTAACACTTAAACCATCACATTAACAACCACATCTAGAACATTTCAAACATGTTTCATTGCTACATCGTTTTATTTTACATTTACAAGTTAACTTATCCTTGTTGGCCCTCGTGGTCTCTGGTCAGGTCACGGGTCTGGTTCAGCGACGTAGACCTAGAAAATAATGCCAAATGTCATCTTTTTTATCTAATCAAAACAATCCCAACCTTTCTTGGATAACTCATTTATTTTTTTTTTATCCATATCAAGTTATCATAACTCGTATAGTTTTACGTGTGTATATATATTTATATATATAGATATGTATAATATCTTAAAACGTAATCCGAATACGCGCAAAGACAAACTCTACAGAAATAAAAATAAATGTTCAAAAAAACGTATAAAGTCATTAGTTATGATATTTTCAATTCATTGTTTTATGGTTGCTGACAACTTTCGCCCACTTACACATGATAATGTTAAGCTCTCATTTCGTAATTGTATGTTTATTATTTTTACTGCTATATAAATGGTATATACATGTACACATATCCAAGAAAGATGCACCATGAACAGGAAAGAACCCCCTAAGAAAATCCTGGTGACGCCCATGTTGTTGATGGAATTCCCCAAGACCGGTCTAAGTCGCGGATCGAACGATAAAATGAGCTTTGCGTTTTATTTTATTTATTTACTTTTTCTAAGTATTGTGATAGCTTTCAGACAGGTTTTAGACAAACATCACATTGGAATAAACTTCTTTGTTTGTTTGTTTGGAATTAAGTACAAAGCTACACAATGGGCTATCTATGCTCTGCCCACCACGGGTATCGAAACCCGGTTTCTAGCGTTGTAAGTCCCAGACATACCGCTGTGCCACTGGGGGGCAAGAATAAACTTACCTCTGCCAAAATACACTGAAAAATGTATATAAATAAACATTTTACATTAAAACTGAACGTGGCCTAGTATTTAGAATGCTCAGACTGTGAATCCGAAGGTTGATGGCTCGCAATCCATTGCCGTTAAAACGCCCACCGCACTTCAGGCCATGGCTGCTTTGTAAGTGATGTTCAAATCTCATTATTCAGTTCAAACTAGAGTAGCCCAAGAATTGATGATGTGTAATGTTAACTAACTGTCTTCCCTATAAGCAGTCTGAGCGCACAGGTCATGCCTGACTCATTACTAAGTTTGTTATGAATTTCGCACAAAGCTACACGAGGGCTATCTGCGCTAGCCGTCTCTAATTTAGCAGTGAAAGACTAGAAGGAAGACAACTAGTCCTCACCACCCACCGCCAACTCTTGGGCTACTCTTTTACCAACGAATTGTAGGATTGGCCGTCACATTATAACGCCTCCACATCTGAAAGGGCGAGCACGTTTGGTTGGACAGGGATTCGAACCCGCGACCCTCAGATTACGAGTCGAGCGCCCTAACTACCTGGCCCTCATTTTTAAGAGCAATATAAAGAAAACTATCATTACATAATAATTACGAACTTAGATGTAGATTTGTATTGTACTTTTATTCTAGGGACACAACTAACCAATCCAAGTCAAACAATAACAACATAAGAAAAATTAATCTTATTTATTAATATGACTTTTTGATTCATTAAACCCATAATTTATCTCTCAAAAACATCAATTACAACAAAACGTGAAAATGATTCAAGATCGGTAGACGATAATATTGCAAATAATATTTGCTGTAGGTTAAAGTAATCTCTTTACAGAATTAACCTAGTTTTGACACTTTAGTTTTTATGGATTCAAAGCCTGTTAGAATAAGATACAGGATGGAGCACGCATTAAAAAATTCAGATATCGGTTGTTGGGTTGGGGTACTGAACAGTTTAGTGCGTACTGTTGCCCACTAAACCTCACAGGCTATTTCGCTGAAAATGCTGGTGCTAATACTGTCACAATTGATTGTTTGGATCCATTGCCTGTCCACGGATAAATTTGTAGTAAGTAGTCAGCTACTCAAAGTAGTTGATATGGCTCGAAAACAGGTGTGCTGTAGGGGACACTAAGGAGCTCGCAACCTTCAAAGGGACATCCTCCAGCAATGGATCATTCTAAGCCCTTCGCTTCAGATTACTCAATTCCTTCTTAAATTAAACAAGAGATGACGCCGGTTTAGGGTTTTTTTTTTCAAGACTGGGCTATCCTGCTCTTTAGAATTTGACACAGGATACAATAGTATAATAGGTTTCAGTTGTCTCGGCCTTTCTGCTTCAGCCAACATTTCTCTTTCTCTTGAGACCCAGTAGGGACAATTCGAACTGAACCTATCGATCTTGCCTGTGTTTTCTCGGATTTGATAATGGCTCTTTTGAGGGGCCTAACTTACTGTCAGAGTTAGCCGTTGACTTCTCGCCAAATATACTGGCATATCTTCCCTCGATTATCTTTCAAATTTGTTCTTTTAATCCTTTTTTTTTCAATTAGCTTTCATTTTTTATCGAAGAATGTGACAACAAGCTACACCATTGTTGATATTTTTTTTTCTTAGCCATGATTAAGCACGAGGGAAAAACATCTTAGCTTTTGTTGTCTTTCACGTTTAAAGTAAGCTGCTCAACTAGCTTGTAGTTAATATCAATGTTCTATGATCCGTTTTAGGCGAATCATGAATCTCTAACCCGTACTTAGTGGTAAACTATGTTCATGCTTTTGTCTGCTTTTATAATTTATTGTATTTCATTGTTACTTTTCATATAATAATAATAATATTTCAGAAAAATGTCACTGACAAAAAAACACTGATACTGTGCACTCTGATACTGTGTGAGAGTTAGCTTTGTAAATTCATAAAATAATAAACACATTTATAATAACCAGATCTGTTTAACCTATGTTACCACCACCTCTTTATACATGTTGATGTTGGATTCCTTATGTTAAGTATTAGCTAATATACGACTGAAATGTAAGTTTTCTATTTTATTAGAAAAAGTTAGTTATTGATTTTTAATCTACAAATGCAACCTCCCAAACGGTGCCTCAGGAATCAAGTTTGAGGGTGAGTGCAGCTGACTTACCACTGAGCCATCTGGGGTCTATATCACTTAGATATCATATCCAGTCAAACTGAAATAAGCTAAGATTTTTATCGCTAAAATATGAATACGTGCTATTGCTTTATTATGAAGTAGGTGATAGAAAAGATTGGAGGTAAGTAATACCTTAGCTTGATCAGCTGATATTCGCCGATTGGAGGTAAGTAATGCCTTAGCTTGATCAGCTGATATTCGCCGATTGGAGGTAAGTAATGCCTTAGCTTGATCAGCTGATATTCGCCGATTGGGGGTAAGTAATGCCTTAGCTTGATCAGCTGATATTCGCCGATTGGAGGTAAGTAATGCCTTAGCTTGATCAGCTGATATTCGCCGATTGGAGGTAAGTAATGCCTTAGCTTGATCAGCTGATATTCGCCGATTGGAGGTAAGTAATGCCTTAGCTTGATCAGCTGATATTCGCCGATTGGAGGTAAGTAATGCCTTAGCTTGATCAGCTGATACTAGAGATATGAAGGTAAATAAAGCATAAACTTTTTTAAGTTCACAATATCTCACGAAGAAACTTTTATGATATTTCATTCTCTATCAAATAATATTTCTGGGCAAATATTATCGGCATGCCTTTCAACAGGCAATTCCTTCATTCTTTGATGAAACAACTATTAATTCCAAGACTTCTATTCAAAAATTGTCGAAATTAAATAGTTCATCGAATACAGAATTATCTATAGAGAAAAGTAGATGAGTAGTGACATTCAGTTACCACCCATTAATTAGGGATTCTTAACTTGATTTTTTCAATCCTTTTGACCTTTTCCTCACGAGAACACGTTTACTGAGCTAAAAAAGTAGATAAAACTTCTAACGAATCTTTGTTCAGGTTCCTTGGTCCTTGAACAGGTTATTATCTTATTTTTTAATAAATATCTGTCTTTTTTTTCATGCAATTTAATTCTGCATATTACTTCCTTTACGATATAAACATTGCAATTAATTATATTAAAACCGTGGATGTAGTGACTTATACGTGTACTTAATAAAGCTTTGTAACACCTCAAAAGGATTTGATTTAGATTAAAAACCGAGTATTTTTGATGGAGTTATATAGCCAAATAAGATCAACTTGTCTTCATATTGAAGATAAAGATAAAACGTTTTATTTATTTATTGTTTTAATGATACCATCCGAATTTTTAATCAATACCAATTGTATGGTATTTCATAGTATATGCTGCAAACCAATGGTATCCAGAAGACGGCCCATGGGCCACATCAGGCCCTTGAAAGCTTGATTTGAGGCACTCGTTGCGATTAGATATTGAAAAAGTAAACAAGACTGTATTTGGGGAATGATATATTTCCAAAAAACTCAGGCCCAGCCGTTGGACATATTGTCATCATTGGAAGTGGCCCAATGTGGAAAAATAATTGGGAACCACTTCTGTAAATGCAAATAATACTTTTTCATAAGATAACAATACATTTATTACTTTTTTCCCCATTTTATTCACACTATTGTTCAGGAGAACATTCCAGTTATTGTAAATTATAGTTTATAAGTATTTAAATATTTAGAAAAGAAAAAAACATCGACGTCTTATTAACTACATTACATTTTTATGATAAAAAGATTGAAATGTTATTAAGTTATTTTTATGAAGCATTTACCTAGTTCAGGTACATTATGTGACGTGTAGAAACAGCGTTTTTGCTAGTTTTGACATAGGACTTATTTGAGAATAAAATATTATTGATCAAATTACCATAAACTGATTACGAAATAAAGCATAAGGGTAAGCTCGTGAATCTCGACCTGTCATAAATGAAAAATTTTATGCTGCGAAGATTTTTTTTTTAACCATATAAAATTTGGCACTTATTTTCAAATTAAATCATCAACAAAACTATCTGTATCTAAATAACACGTTTTTAAAATTTATTTATTATTCCAAAATATTCAATTTTTGGTACATGCTTTAACTATTTAGAAGTTTAGATTCAAGTCCACTACTGGAGAAAGTCAGTGTACTTCTAAGAATATGCAATATTTTCCTCCAGAGGGCGAGACGGGTATACAATCAGATTGTGCACCGCGCGGTATGAAAGTACGAGTTGAAGAAATTGGCAGGTGGCAGTGTAGCACGTTTTTTACGTTATCGGAACTTTGGGGAATTTATTCTGAAAAGATGAATTCTCTGCATAGTTTTACTATACAGATTGAATCTTTATGGTATGATCTCGTTATTTGAATTTTCGTGACTGTTGTCATGGCAATAAATTTGACAACTAAGACCACTGAGATTGTTTTAAAAGGAGGTCGACCCTGGGGGTTTCAACTTCAAGGTGGAATTGAAAACGGAGACATTCTGACAGTGTCTCAGGTAAATATTTTATTTCGCTCTTCATTTTTTATACAAAACAATTTCATATTAGAAAGTAAATTATTCTCTGTAAAATAAGACAGTGTCAAATAAAATATAAAACTTACTTTTACAGTATTTCTAAAGTTGATAAGGGTAAAAAGTAACGACTTCAGAAAAGATGATTGAGGAATGTGTCACCGTTTCCTTTCAGTTTATTACACTTTCTTCTAAGCTGGATTTGTCGTTCAACAGTTTCTCAAACTATATCTATTTTAATGCAAAACAGTGTTTTTGAGTTTGAATTATATAAAAACATAAACACATATATATATATATATACATAATATTCAAAACACACATATATGTATATAATATCCAAAACATATATATAATATTCAAAACATGTATTTATTTATATATATATATATATATACTTAAATTTTCATTTCAGACAGATGTTCGTTAATGCAAGTTCTATAATATGGTTGAAACCTGATGAAACTTTCTTTAAATAATAGAACGAATAGAGCAATAAAAACAGCACTATCGAGAAACATTTCTCACGGAGTCATTTTTTTCATTTCGAGAAGCTAAGCTATCGATAACATTGCCTGAGTCATGGCATCTTGTTTCAAGTCAAGCCTGAGTCATGGCATTTCGTTTCAAGTCAAGCCTGAGTCATGGCATTTCGTTTCAAGTCAAGCCTGAGTCATGGCAT
>NW_013666263.1:97026-100520 GCF_000517525.1 Limulus polyphemus
GTTTCAAGTCAAGCCTGAGTCATGGCATTTCGTTTCAAGTCAAGCCTGAGTCATGGCATTTCGTTTCAAGTCAAGCCTGAGTCATGGCATCTCGTTTCAAGTCAAGCCTGAACTCATGTTTCATGATTCAAGACGTTGATACAGGAATGTGATTAAAATTTCAGCTAACGACGATTTTTCTCAATTCATATATGTTAATTTTCTCACTGTTACGATACATTTACACTATAAACTCCACAGGCATTTGCTTTTTCAACGTATTTGAAACAAATGTTTCAAGATATGATGGTAACGGTTTTTTTCCCCCATAAATTAATAATTATGTAGATAAAACACGCCCATAAAACAAGGCTTAAATCTTCATTTTATCTCTCAAGCTTAAAACCAACTAAAGCTGTTGTTAACTTAGATGTCAGAACCAGCTCTGATATATTGTGGCTATGCTACTTCTCGTTTAAATGAAGGATAACAGCATGTTTCTATATATTGTTTGGACACGACCTCAAAGTAGGATATACAGGTAACTTAGTTTGGATCTTGTCACGACAATCGAATGTAAGCATTCTAATTTTGACTGTTTTTAGCCACAGCATAGCGGCTCATAGAATGGCTCTGAGTTTTTTGTTTTTTTTTCAAATACAAACTTTTAGCTCAAAGCTCCGCCATTTCTTGGCCGATTTGAGATCTAATTACAGTTTTGGACTCGGGAGGTCAAACCCTTTCGATTGATTTTCAAATTCGATGACGAGGAACCCACTTTGGGACTAATAATGGCTGGAGACGGCTTGAATGGGTAATGAAGAAAAACTTTAATATAAGTTTAACATAACAGCAAATGTACAACGTTTTGACAAGGTTTTGTCATCATCAGGTTGATGTATCTGACCACGCCCAAATCTCATAGATTAATTTACTCTAATCCTGCTTAAAAGAATTTTAATTTGAGGATAGGCAGATAGAGATCCTGATGAGTAATAAAATCGAATCAAGTATACGCGCACCCCACGCGTGGTATTGCTGGCGCACAAAAATATAGGTTATAAATAGGGGAAAAAAAGTCTCAAAAATTAATTTACTCTAATCCTGCCTAAAAGAATTTCAAATGTCGGGGCTATTGAGGATTCTCTCTTGTTATAACATAACAAGCATTCGTGTGTATATATATATCAGGACATGGTCACAGGAAGGTGGTAATGAACATATTAAGTATCAATATGTGTGGAATATTTTGTTCTCTCTGATCAAATTTATTAAACAATTTTGTTTATCTATATACATTTGGCTTTGAAAAATTCCTGCTTTGGATATTTTTTTGGAAATCTCCAACATTCCCCTTAACACAAACCTAATTAATCCAGTTCATATTCATTATTGAACCAATTTCACTCCTGAAAACAAGGCGCTAATGCTAGAGTTCGAGCCATGTTTTTCTTTGTGTAGAAGGCCTATCACCTGGAGCTGCACAGTTTTTAACTGTTAACTTGGTACTTAAGTTTCTTAATTTGTTCTTGTAAATGTTGAAAGAATTATGCAAAATACTTTAGCTTTTCCACAACACAACCTTGAAAACAACATTACACTTTTTACTCGATGGATATTCCAAGATCTAAAGTGTTTGTTTGTAATTAAGCACAAAACTACACAATGGGCTATTTGTGCTCTGTCCACCACGGGTATCAAAACCCGGTTTCTAGCGTTGTAAGTCAGTAGACGTACCGCTACACAATGGGCTATTTGTGCTCTGTCCACCACGGGTATCAAAACCCGGTTTCTAGCGTTGTAAGTCAGTAGACGTACCGCTGTGTCATTGCAGGCTCTAAACAGTGTGTCAACACTAACTAGTTTGTTTTTGTTGTATTTGATTCTTATCATGCTTTTATTAATTCAATTTTAACAGAAATTTATAATTATCATCGGAACTTAATTAATGGTACCTTTTCTTTATCTTTATAAATGTCCAAGTTATTGTAATAAATACATTAGTATCTTGTAATCACATGTGTGTAAATACTTTTATCGTCAATTAAATATTATTTTATTTCACATGTTACTTACGTCATTGTTGTAGTGGGTGAAGATGTATCGTATAATATTTTGTGTTTGCTTACCATCACGTGAATTGTAAATACATTTTTGTTTAGTTTAGAAACTACAATTTATATTGAACTGGAAGCAAAAACGCAAGATCTTAAACATTTCTGCTGAAGATTTACTTAACATATTAATTGAAATGTAAGTTATTTCTCTTCACAAAAACATAATTACAACAGTTATTGTATATCATATTTTAATTTGTTACAGTGGATTGGGAAGTACAAGTGTCCTCAACTCCAGGATCTCTAAAAAGTTAATTCAGATGGCTTAAAACCGTATATCAGTAATGTTGTTTATATCCTTAAGCTATCAAAAAAACGTGAAAAACATTCAAATAACCTTTTGTTATTAACATCCAGTGCAAGATCAAATTTTCAACCTAACCTACTTGACACACAAACTGAAAAAATTTTTCAGGATCGACCAAACTCTTCATGTTTTTACAAAATGCCTTAAAATATTCCAAAGTTTAGGGAGTTTCAAAATGCGAACATAAAATGTAAGTTGCTTTATTATTATTTGTATGGCAGGTGAAACATGACGGCAAAGCTGCTAAAGAAGGAAACTTAAAAGTTGGTGATCGAGTACTCAAAATCAATGATGTTCAGTGCTTTTCATTGGCAGAGGCTTTGGATCTTATCAACAATGCATTCAGAACTCTCAGTATTCTGATACGGAGGTATGATATTGTAAAATTTTGAGTTTGAGTTTTAGACCAATTGCAGCCGTCTTGAGGAATTAGATTAATTTCAGACTTACAGATATATATATATATATTAATGGTGAAACCAGGATTGTAAGATATCGACAACGAGCTATGTATTTAGTTATTTAGTGTTTTGGAAAGTGAACAAAAATTAAATAAACTTACTAATTTTGAAAAACAATTAACATATTAAAAATGAACAGCGTATTGAGTGTTGTAAGGATTTATTTATCTGAGAAAATCTGGAGAGAAAAGAGTGGTACATAATTTTATAGAAAGTTAATGGGTCACGTGTATTAATTTATTATCAAATCACACACACACACAAAAATATGGAAAGCTTACATCGTAACCTCGTGTACATAGTGTTTTATCAATTTGCAGCTGTCTGTATACTAAAAATAAATAAATAGTAACCTCGAATATATCTTGTTTCTATCAATTTGCAGCTGTCTGTATACTGGAAATAAATAAATAGTAACCTCGAATATATCTTGTTTCTATCAATTTGCAGCTGTCTGTATACTGGAAATAAATAAATAGTAACCTCGAATATATCTTGTTTCTATCAACTTGCAGCTGTCTGTATACTGGAAATAAATAAATAGTAACCTCGAATATATTTTGTTTCTATCAATTTGCAGCTGTCTGTATACTGGAAATAAATAAATAGTAACCTCGAATATATTTTGTT
>NW_013666263.1:100904-112278 GCF_000517525.1 Limulus polyphemus
ATCATCTATCACATCATATACTAGTTTGTTTTTATTTAACATCGACGTTTTTATCGAGTGTAAAGTTAATATCATCTATCACATCATATACTAGTTTGTTTTTATTTAACATCGACGTTTTTATCGAGTGTAAAGTTAATATCATCTATCACACCACATACTAGTTTGTTTTTATTTAAAATCAGAATTAAACATGACAGAGTGTAAGCTAAATATTATAGAATATAAATCTCAATAAAACATTTAATAATGTCTTTATAATGACTGGTGAAAATCTTGTGTTGAGTCAATACTTTTATTATTGTCTACTAACATTGGAACGATATGCTATGTGTTGAGTCAATACTTTTATTATTGTCTACTAACATTGGAACGATATGCTATGTGTTGAGTCAATACTTTTATTATTGTCTACTAACATTGGAACGATATGCTATGTGTTGAGTCAATACTTTTATTATTGTCTAGTAACATCGGAACGATATGCTATGTGTTGAGTCAATACTTTTATTATTGTCTAGTAACATCGGAACGATATGCTATGTATAAACACTGTACCTACCTTCTCATTTTACTCTTTCCAAAATTCTTTATAGGTTAATTGAAATTTTAAGAAGTAGCTATTCATTAAAGTAAAGCAATAATTGCAGCACCTTGAAAATTAAGTGACGATATTTATCATTTTTGTGCTCTACTGTATGTCATAATGTTCTATAATTTACCCCACGACGTGCTTGAGTAACAGTTTTTGTGTTTTTCACATGTCCTATAGGACTTAATGTTCTAGAAACCTAACACATCGAGTGACTGTGTACATAGTCCAGAGTCTGTAAGGCCTAGCAACATTGTTTATTTATTGATCATTTTATCTAGATGACACAAGAGAATAAGTACTTGCGATTATGAAGAACTCGAGTAAAAAAATAGAAAAGATAAATGTATGTGTACAGCATACACTTTTGGAAGACACCATAGTTTCTAACATAAAATATGAACTTGACTTTAATAACTCGTACCTTGAAAGAATTTGAGTAAGGTATAATTACTTTTTATGTGTGGGTTAAAGGTAATAATATTAGGTAATCTTAGCAGACTTAGGCTGCTTTAAAAACAAACGAAAAAAAAGGTCGATTTCAAGAAATGCTCCATTAAATTAACATTTGAATTGATGTGATATCAGAATGGCTCAGCATAAGAAATCGAGTAGAAAATATAAAAGTGGATAAAAGTGGTTGATATATTTGATATAAGTGTATAAAAGTGGTTGATATATTTGATATAAGTGGATAAAAGTGGTTGATATATTTGATATAAGTGTATAAAAGTGGTTGATATATTTGATATAAGTGGATAAAAGTGGTTGATATATTTGATAAAAGTGGATAAAAGTGGTTGATATATTTGAAAATTAGAAGTGCCAACTACTATGTTACTTTGTTTTCACGATGAAGAAGCAGGAACATATATTAAAATACCCTAAGGAAAGTTTGATATAGATTTTAAAAACTAAAATGGATGAAAGTAACTTACAAAATAGAGCGAGAATAAACCTTTGGTTTCAACGCAAGGTTTGATACTTAGATTGTTGTTGTTGTTTTTTTTACAGAAGTTATAGTTTCTGCTTCTAATCGTCTTTAGACTCGTATTTGATACATTAAAAATTAAACTTTTTCTTGCTTCCAATACTCTACACTATAAAGTGATGCAATGAAAAACTTATATACACCAGTCTGACCGAGGGTTAGTACATCTGAATATATAGTAAGTAATTATTATTTTGAAAAGCTTATGTTATTACCATGTGAAACAGTATTATCTAACTATCAACACTCAAGAATCTCTGTGCCAGCACCTGATCTTATCATTAACTTTGAAAACTATAAATGTCAATGAGATTTACAGTTTGTCCTTTATTTACTTCACCGTTTACTGACGAGTTGCCATGACAACTGTGGCGAGAAGTTTCGCGCCAGCTAAGTCGCTGATTATCAGAAGCACATGAGATGGGCGTCAGTGAGATCGTTAGGGTAGATGGCCTGTTTGATACCATGTGTGGATATTTCCAAAGTAGTAATCAATTTTCTTTTTGTAAGTTTCGGGCAGTACGATTTTTTTTCTTTCGTGACAGCACTCATTATCAAACTAAAAAAAATAAGAAAATACTCGAAACGCCCATCGGCCATCGAAGAGTTTGTTATGGAAGAATGGTGGTGGAAGCTTATACGCTAAAAATCGGGTTTCGATACTCGCGACGAGCAGAGTACAGACAGCCCATTGTGTAGATTTGGGCTTAACAACAACAACAAAACCAATGAAAGAACGAAGCAGCTGTTTTGCGTCTGCGATTAACATTGTTCTTGAATTTTTAAATAGGACCAGCTGAATAGAGCTCTGTCTTTAGTAGCGCCATCTTCAAGGCACAATTCATTTAAAAATCTGAAGCAGTTATTTTTCTTTGTGAATAAACCTATTTACTTGATTCACCGCTACGTCAGGAAGAGGTTAAAGTAGCTGAAGTGTTTTTTTTTTCACCTTTTTCCAATGGTAGCTGTCGATGAGTGATAATAAATAAGAATGACTTCTAGTGCATATTTATTATTCTTATATTTGAATGATTATCAACGGGTGCTAAATGTACTTCGAAAAATAATCTGATAGAAGGAAACTTCCAAAATTATGCTTATACTATACATGGATTGAAACAAAATTCCCCTTCCACCAAAAAAAAAGATAATTTTGGATTGCCTTCTAGAGATTTTGTGCCGCGATTCATAATGAGTAGTTGTTGAAAAACTGAATAGTGCAATGTATGCACTTTTAATTTTAACTATTAAATATGTTAAATATAAAGTAAATTTCACTGAGCTTTAGAACAAGTGTAAAAATATTTTTTTGTACTCACAACTGATTACATACACACATATATATATATATTCTTGTTAATTTGCTTATCTTCTTCAAAAGAGTTTGTTTGTTTGTAATTAAGCACAAAGCTACACAATGGGCTATCTGTGCTCTGCCCACCTCGGGTATCGAAACCCAGATTCTAGCATTGTACGTTCGCAGACAATACCGCTGTGCCACTGGAGGGCTTTCAAAAGTGCAATGGCCCGATATAGCCAGGTGGTTAGAGCACTCGAATCGCACTTTGAGGGTCACGGGTTCGAATCCCCGTCCCACCAAACATGCTCGCCCTTTCAGCCGTGGGGGCGTTATTATGTGACGGTCAATTCCACTATTTGGTAAAAGAGTAACCCAAGAGTTGGCGGTGAGTGGTGATGACTAGCTACCTTCCATCTAGTCTTTCACTGCTAAATTAGGGACGGCTAGCGCAGATAACCCTCGTGTAGTTTTCAAACCAATTCAAAAGAGAAACATTATCCTACATATTTGCTTTCCTTTGGTGACAAATCGATTAATATAGATATAATTGATATGGTAAGTCCTCCTCATGACAGTTTATTTTTAATACCTTTCTGATGGCATGCAGCATTTGTATGTTACTTATTTGTAGATTTTCGTACTTCATACATAAGTTTATTAATTCGACAAATCGTGTCAAGCTGTTACAGATGTTTTAACTCGGGATTTATTCATTCAGGCTCACTGAGACCCATAATGAGAATAATGTAACAAGCAGAGTCTTACTTAACTGACTTGAAGTAAACACATGCGACCATTCCATTGATTCACAATCAGCACGCAGTTTGGACTTCATAGAATATTTTTTTCCAGCTTGAAATAAATTGATCAAGAAAATTTCGAGTAAAGTCTCTTTCTTTGAAGTGTTTTTACTTAATAGACCATCTTATTAGAATCGAAGTAGCTGGAAAAAGCTTGTTTAGTCTATCTCGAAGTGTTATCTACACTCAAATGGCAGTATAATTCGAAGCTGTTGCCGCGTGAATATCGTGAAGTTTTATTCATTATACACCGATCATAAATAACTTGTATATTTTATAAACAGTGTGTACAATTTTTGGATTGCAGCACGATAAAACGTTTCAAAGGACCATCCGTCCATTTACAAGTTTCTAAGGTTATAGAGAGTGCAATAATCACTGATTCGCAAGCACAACAAGCATGTTTTTAATTCAACAATTGTTTTCTTTAGTTTTTCTATTTGTTGTAAAAACTGCACAATAGGCTACTTTTGTGCTCTGCCCATCACAGAGAACGACTTCCTAAATTTAGCGCCTTATAAACTCTCAAGCTTACCGCTGAGCCATCGATAGATTATCTTTGGCATAACACCTAAGTGCCAAATTTGAATATAGACTCCCTGTACGTTTTTGTTTGTTTGTTTGTCAGTGACACACATATATCTGCCCCTATTATCAGTTCAATCTATTAACACATGTATCGTACCGTAAACTCTAGTAGAACGCAACTTTTTTGACAAATGTTACAGTTCAAAATCAATGATTAAATGAGATTATATTGAGCTTTTCCATAAGTTTGGCGAGAACATTTCTTCGTCGATTTATTGGCGCAAGTGATAGTGTACTTTTCTAGTTATGAAACCGGACCTTGCCTCAGGTCCATGTGACAGTGAAATGTTTCTGCCCACTTTAGAAAACATGATATTTTATTCTCGTATCTTAGACAGTAAGAGTTTAGAGGTTTTTGTTTAGTGCCAGCGTTAAATAAAGAATTTTATAAGAACATAACTTACGTGACTGTGTACCCCGTAGTCCTTAGTCTAATTTATTATGAAGTGCATAAACCCTGTGAAGGATAGGTTTCGACAAATTAATGTTGTATTTATAAACAATCGTTGTAGTACAGTAAAATAGACGACCTGGCAAAAATGATAAACTTGAATATCAACTTTCTTTCAGCAATCTGTTTATCAAAACTATGCGTAGAGGAGGGGTATTTTAGAGAGAATTATCAAGGTCAGCAGATGAATATTGCATAGTAGATAATTTTCATGTTGATTCAATCAAATATATGCTGTAGGCGTTGAACAAGTATAAAAGTTATAAATTGTATTGTTTTTGCATTCATATACATATATGTAGTTCAAGGTTGTCTAAATCTTCTAATCTTCAAAATGAAGAGTGTCTTAGAGCGCGGCCTGAATATAAAACAGGATTATGCCGTATTTGCAGCTGAAGTCTGTCATTTGCTACATATTATCAGCCTCATATAATAATATATGACCTGCAAAACGAAGAGATTATGCTGGGTTCTAATTCAGATATAATCCAACTTAGTCATTATTTCCTAGCTGTTGCAAGATAATAGGATGAAATTTTATAGAGTTTATAGATGTGCTTAATTAAAATCTATGAAACTTTGGATATACGTGCTAATGACCTAATAGAGAATCAATTATAATTTAAATCAAGAAGGAATTACTTTGTGGCTCTGCTAAGATATGTTATACAATGGTCGTGGTAAAGATTAGGATAATAAATCAAATCTCAAAAGACTTGGCTATAATTTAACGGAAACAAATACGTGAAAATAAAAACGTATGTGAAATTTTCATGAATTGTGTACTTAAAAACTTTTCAGTTGATCAAGAAAGTTATTTGCATATGAGCTTAAGTTTAACAGCTTATAAGAACAATCAACATTGCTCTTAAAAAATACTAGACTGAGATTAAAAGCAAAATTTCTGAACAGCGATATGCAAACCTTTACAACTTAGTACCAGCAACCAGAACGAACATTAGTAATACAATTTTATCATGTTATCGAATACAGTTATTTAACACTATAGCTGGGTTTGAGTTTCATTAACATTTCTTTTAAGAAAAGTGTTAAAGTATAGCTTATGATACGTAAAGTTTTGATTTTGAATTAGCAACAGAGGTATATTGTAAAATATATTTAAAACTGGGATATGTTTTCAGTTAAAATCAAGTTGCTTGTATCGGCAGACTCTCTGTCCACTACGGGGAATTGATCCTCGGGTTTTAGCGTTGTAAGTCTGTTAACTTACCGCTGGCCCACTGTAGAACAAAAAACAAACTTTAATTTAAGCAATACCGATAAACTCTCTTGCCATTAAGATACTAACATCAAAGCGTATATTAAAAATGCTAAGAATCTTTAAATTCAGAATTAATCTTTTAACTGGTGGTGTATATTTTTCTTATAAAAGTAACGTAATATATATTGAAGTTTACGTAATATTCATAGGCCCAGGCGTGGACTAGTGGTTAGCGTGCCCGGAATGTGAATCCAAGGATTGATGATTCATGTTCAGTTGTTGCAAAAACCCCTGCTTCGTAGTTTAAGGTTTGGATTGCGCTAGAAAGGTGAGGTGGAAATAACTAAATACATTTCATATCATTTTCCTAACGTAACAAACGAGTTTAGATATTAGCTGCATCATTCTTATGTATCCAATTATGAATCAAATGATATTTTGTTTTTCAGAATTATGCGCAAAATTACAGAGTGGCTATTTGCGCATAGGCGTCCCTAACTTTGAACTGATAGACAAGGGAAAAGGCAGGTGGTCCAAGAGTCGGCGGCGGGTGTTGCTGACTAGCTTCCTTCCTTGTAGTCTACGAGGGGGAAGACTATGTGCAGATAATACATGTGAAGCTTTGCACGTAATTCTGAAACACGACAAAATCATTTTATTCATATGGATTCAGAAAACTATATTCTGTATACCAATAATTCAATAATTATTCATATGTCAGGCTATTGTTGTTGTTTTTTTACAAAATTAGAGCACCTCCCAGTGGCTCAGCGATAAGTTTGAAGGCTTATAACCCTAAGATCCGGGTTTCGATACCCGTGATGCGCACAGCACAGATAGTCCATTGTGTAGCTTGTGCTTAACAACAAACAAACATACAAAATTAGAAAATATTTTATATGATTGTTTGTTTGTAATTGAGCACAAAGCTACACAATGGGTTATCTGTGCTCTGCCCACCACGGGTATCGAAACCCGGTTTCTAGCGTTGTAAGGCCGCAGACATACCTCGGTGCCACTGGGGGGCTATTTTATATGAACAGAAAGGTTGATAGCATCTGCGTTTCCCAGAAACATAGGGAAGAGAGGAGGCAACTTGCGTGAATTTATTGTTTTCTCATTTCTTATAGTTTTTAAGATATACTATTTATTGCCCATTAAGTATCCAGCTCTTAACGCAAGATTTGTGCAAAAAAAAATTCGAATTCATTTTCTCTATTTAATTATTCTCTGAATGTTCTTAACTTAAGGTCTACTGAGAATGGACACGCCTATAGTACGCAGACACCTGCTGAGGTTTGTTGTATGTTTTAATAGAATAAAATGAACAAAACAATGACGTGGAATGCAATTTCGTGTCAAAAGTGTACAACGTGGGAGATGGTAAACTTATACGACGCTAGGACAGAGATAAATAACTAAGTTTATAATGGATGTTTTATGAATATTCCATGGAGAGTGGATGCTGCCCTGCAACAGAGGAGAAAATAAATCATGTATTATCGAGAAATGGGTGTTAGAAAATCTGGTTCTTGAATACACAACTTTTTCAGGGACTGAAATCGAATTCGTGAGTTAATCCAAAACACTTACTTCTCTTCAGTGTTCAATGTTTTATTCACTTGTTTACATCAGATGAAACTGATTAATTTTTTTGGCGGATACAAATGTTCGTATTCAGAGAACCCAATAAAACATATATTTGGAGCTGGGGAAGCATGTTGGAGCTTTCCGTTTAGTTAAGTTTCTAAACTTGACTCTTCAACTTCACTTGAAGATTAATTCTATTACTGAACAACCATGGCCTAACTCGGAATCTGAGGGTTGCAGGTTCGAATCCCTGTCCCCCCAAACATGCTTGCTCTTTCAGCCGTTGTGGCGTTATAATGTGACGGTCAATACCACTATTCGTTGGTAAAAGAGTAGATGAAGAGTTGGCGGTGGGTGGTGATGACTAGCTGCCTTCTTTCCAGTCTTTCTCTGCTAAATTAGGGACGGCTAGCGCAGATAGCCGTCGTGTAACTTTGCGCGAAATTCCAAACAAAGCAAATCAATAAGCACACCGAACAACCATGGAACCTTCCAGATTATATAATAAGACGACTTTAGACGCTGAAGAAACTTTTGATTTGAAACTGCTGTGTGATTCCAAAAAGTGCAGTCTAACAAAATCAACTTTTGGTTACCCTTTGCTTATATTTTTTAATATTTAATCTCTTGCGACTTTGCTTCGCACGTATAATTATGAAAACAAACCATAACCTGAGTGTCATTTCGACTGAGGTACAGAATTTTGGTATATATAACATATTGCCCTCTAACAAATAGTTTGACTTAACGTGATATTAGTATCTAATTTGGTTGAAATAAGTTCAGGTATTATTATTTATCTTTACTCCAGCTTTAAAATATACAAATATGTAACTTTCGAGTTATAATATACTGCACAAATCAAAGAAAGAATAAAAGAAGTTTTTAATATTTTAGATATGATTAGGCAGTAACCCCTGTTATAAAGTAATGACACGAACCCTTGAGTTTATTTTCATTTAAATCATGAATTTGATGATAAGTATGTGGTGTGAAATGTAAATTTTGATCACTCAAACTAAGCTCGTAAATAAACATCTGGTAAAGTTCGTTTTCGTGGTCTTAGATCTTAGCGTTTTGCCTTAATGGAGCAAGTTCGCCACAAACAGCAAGCGTATTCTGGTATAAATGGTATATGTTTAAAATCAGAGTGTTGATAAAATCCTGAGGTATCATCTAACGCTCCTCTGAAAGAGTTGTTTTCAGAGCATTTTTAATATCTGGAGCTATTTGACAAAGTTCGATACACACGTCAAAAGCATAATATACATTTTTGATAGGATTGACGTACGATCGATTCCTTCTTCTCGAAAGACTGTCATCCAGTTAGTCTAGTTATTATCTATTAAGATGAAGTTAAGACCTGCTGCAGCAGCATATAACAGTGCCAATGATAGGAAAATATAGTCTTTGCAATGTCTCTCTACCAATTCACTGAAAGAGCTTTTCCAGAGCATTATTCAGTATATTGATGTCGATATGTCCACCAGTACTTAACGCTGTCTGAAGCACATTTTTACCATTACCATATGCGCTACTTTCCTCTATGAAGTCGTGGTTGGATTTAGTTCCAGATGCCAATTATCTGGCCGTAATCTAAAGCGTAACTCATCTGATTTGAAAAAAATAAAATGCTCCATATATTATTGGTCCACTGAACGTCTTCTTAGCAGTATATCAGACAAACTTCACGACCTTTATTATGAGGGGGGGGGTGAATTTTATTGAGCGTCTGGTCTTTGGGTAATCTGTTTTCAATTCTTCATACACTGACATGTTGTCCATTTGCGGTTGCGGACATCAGTTTCAGTCTCGCAGAAGGTACCGTAGATTGCGTTTGTTTCGGATGATGGTCTGTGACAATCAACTGTATCATTGTTTTAACATCATTTCAGTATTCAATTAAAAAAACTTTGATACACTGTACCTAGCCTGCTACCATTCGTTCATTGGTTCTCTACATAATTTAAAAACCCAGAATTATTCTTTGAGGTCTATGCATGGCTCATATACAATTTGGAACAATTTACTATTGGTGATTCACTTTAAAGTGACAACTTAGACAAGACTGTGGGAGACCACTATGTATATACATATAGCATAAGTGTAATAACCAATCATTTGCATTTCACATCACATGACTTATTATTAGAATAATGAAACGAGGGCAATGATTGGCATTAATTTTAACAATGGTTGTGGGTTTTAGTAGCTATAGTATTTCAAATTCCGAGTCACCTTCCGATCATTATTGTCATTTAATTCCGCTCAATGGCTTCGCTTAAACAATGTATTTCAACAATGACATTAAAAAATATTGGACAGTAATGTTACTTCTTTACGTGCACCCTATAACTTATATCATTGGTTTATAAAACTAGTGAACTACTGACCTTGACATTGTATATTATTAAATATAATCTCGTCAGAAGACCTATCTTTAATATTATTATACAAGAAGAGGAAGATTGCATAATATAGTAATTGAATGAAAAGATTATTTAAATCTATTAACATAATTATAAAATAATTTCTCCTTCAAACTTGTAAAAGTTCGAATGACTATTTACAATACGAAACAAAATACAACTAATTTTGGAAAATTGTGAAATATTTTTTTTTTTTACCATTTGATTCAGATTAATACGTTTTGATTCCGGATGGTTATTCCTTTGAAGTCTGTGTTTAACTTACAATCTCACTACGTTTGATCTAGTGACGTTGTCCTGAAGAAATAAGAAAATTTTCAGAATTTTTACTTCTAAGTATAAAAGTACACTTTTGCCTGCACGTGAATCAATATGGTTTACTAAGGTTTGTGATTTTGAGATTCAGTTTTACCTTTCAGGCTAACAAGATATAATTTGAATCCCATGATTGTTACTTAATAATATTTACTTTAAAAAAATTATACATTAGGATCTTTTAATAAAACACAACACTTAACGATGAGAGTACCAGAAACTAAACACAGTATTCGTGAAAATAACTGGTCAACAGTTCCTGAGTTAACAGTGTAAATAGGTTCATTAATATATGTCCTATGTCCTCGAAATAACTTCACTATATTTGTTTTATCATTTTAGTTTTAATACAAGGTATAATAGTGAGTAAAAAACTGTTTGTAATTAAAACAGTATCCACGCAGCACATGAGGTAGTTTTACAGATTGGATCAGTTGAAACATGTTATTTTCGAGACCCATTATTTCATGTCTTATTTCTTAACTATTTGATAATTCGTTTTTTGAAAGTTTTTCAAAAGAGACAATTCGTGTGCAGATACTCTAGTTGACAAATATATGATAAGTATCGTATCATACAAAATTAATTACATACGTATCAGTTTCCACAACCATATTACTGATAAACATAGAAACGGTTATAACTTCGTAGAGACATACTTATTAATATAGCCTGTTAAATAATTTTTCGAAAGGTGTTTGGAATGAGATTTAGATAGTTTTCGTAATACATGACATAAACATATGTCTTATGTTAATTAGTAAGTAGAAAAAAAACATCTGTTTATTTATAGTTATTAAAAAGAAATGTAATAAAAAATGTAGTTAGAATTGCAGAGAAACCTTTAAAAACTTCTACTTTCAACTGTAGTTAGAATTGTGATTAACACGTCTCGGAAAACATAAGTTAAAAACCAGACAACTCGATGAACAGAATACCCGATTTTTGGAGCTGTGTACAATCTTGATTACTTAGGTGGTGTAATAATGCTTGGAGACGGCTTGAATGGGTAATGAAGACAAACTTTAATATAAGTTTAACATAACAGCAGATGTGCAACGTTTCGACAAGGTTTTGTCATCATCAGGTACAAGTA
>NW_013666263.1:112678-150304 GCF_000517525.1 Limulus polyphemus
GAACAAAAGATATCACATGACCGGATACTGTTGTAAAATTTGGAACAGATATCTTGGCACCCCAGGGTGTTGGTTCAGAGTAGGGGTGTTTTGTTCAATTAAGATGGATTCCTTGATTTTTCGTTTGTCTATGTTTGGTTTTTTGTTTAGAATTACTGTGTTTTAATAGATATACTATGGTTATTTGAGTTGCAATGGTGGAAAACATGGGACGGTTTTTAATTGTGTTCTGTGAGTCTGGTTTCCAATTTCCTTCCTGTTTCTCCGATGTAGAATTCTGGGCAGTTAGTGCATGTTATTTTGTAAATGTCGTTTGTATTGTGTGATTCTAAATAATTTTTGTTAAGAGAATTTGACGTTGACAGGAATATTGTGTTTAATGGCTAGTTTTGTCCAAGTTTGGATAATTCTTAAGCTGGTTTCAGGGACAAAAGGTAAACTGCAGTGTAATGTTCTGTTGTTGGGTTTGTTAGTATCAATTTTGTTCGTGAGTTGAGTTTTGTTGTGGGGAATGTTGGAGAGTTTTTCAACAATAGCTGATGGAAATTTATTGGTGTGAATGAAGGAATGCTTTATGGGGTTGATTTCTTCATTTATGTAGTCCGTTGATTTTTTGTGTGGTGTCATGAGCAGAATTCCAGGGGATGGAGAGGCCGGTGTGTGTGTGTGTTCTTACGGTGAATTTTGGTTTTAAGCTGTGTGTCCGATCTAATAATGTTGAAGTTAAGAAAAGATAACTGTTTATTCTTATCATGTTCTATGATAAATTTGATGTTGGTATGAATGGAATTTATGTGTTCAAAGAAAGTTAGTGTGTGATCTGAAGAAGTGAAACCAGCAAAAGTGTCATCGACATATCTGTACCAGTTTAGTGGGGGATGAAGCGCAGAATGTATGGCTTGTGTTTCGAGCTGGGTCATAAATATATGGTGATGTAAGTTGAAGTTCAATAGTTTCTATCTAGAGAAATATTTTCACGTGTTAAAACATTTTAGTTCTATAGTTTCTATCTAGTGAAATCTTTTCACGTGTTAAAAACATTTTAGTTCAATAGTTTCTATCTAGTGAAATATTTTCACGTGTTAAAAACATTTTAGTTCTACAGTTTCTATCTAGAGAAATATTTTCACGTGTTAAAAACATTTTAGTTCAATAGTTTCTATCTAGAGAAATCTTTTAACGTGTTAAAAACATTTTGGTTCTATAGTTTCTATCTAGAGAAATATTTTCACGTGTTAAATACATTTTAGTTCTATAGTTTCTACCTAGTGAAATCTTTTCACGTGTTAAAAACATTTTAGTTCTACAGTTTGTATATAGAGAAATCTTTTCACGTGTTAAAAAACATTTTAGTTCTATAGTTTCTATCTAGTGAAATATTTTCACGTGTTAAAAACATTTTAGTTCTACAGTTTCTATCTAGAGAAATATTTTCACGTGTTAAAAACATTTTGGTTCAATAGTTTCTATCTAGAGAAATATTTTAATGTGTTAAAAATATTTTGGTTCTATAGTTTCTATCTAGAGAAATCTTTTCAAGTGTTAAAAACATTTTAGTTCAATAGTTTCTATCTAGAGAAATCTTTTAACGTGTTAAAACATTTTGGTTCTATAGTTTCTATCTAGAGAAATCTTTTCAAGTGTTAAAAACATTTTAGTTCAATAGTTTCTATCTAGAGAAATCTTTTAACGTGTTAAAACATTTTGGTTCTATAGTTTCTATCTAGAGAAATCTTTTCAAGTGTTAAAAACATTTTAGTTATATTTTGTGACGGAAGTGCAACCTCAAATTTATGAGTAAAAATTTGTTATATTAAATACTAAATCAATATTGTTTACCACCTACCTACATATATATAATACTGATGTAGTCTGTATGCATATATATGTACATATAACACGTTTACACCTCACTGAGTGAGACCATTATAGATGTTCCACATACGCGTATACAGGGTAGCTTAGCGTAGAAACTTTTATGCGTGTGTGCTTTTTTATTAGTTTTTTTTTTTATCTAGAGAGTGATATCCCACCTCAGCACCTCCGTAGTGCACGTAATAAAATATGCAAATGATATTCGCGAGAAAACATCCTCTTTGGTCGTGAAATCCCGGTGAGACATAGGGAGGAGAGAGAGAGAGAGTTTCCATTTTCATATGTTATAATGTAAGAACGACCCACACTTTGTTTGTTTGTTTGTTTTGAATTTCGCGCAAAGCTACACGAGCGCTATCTGCGCTAGCCGTCCCTAATTTAGCAGTGTAAGACTAGAGGGAAGGCAGCTAGTCATCACCACCAACCGCCAACTCTTGGGCCTCTCTTTTACCAACGAATAGTGGGATTGACCGTCACATTATAACGCCCTCACGGCTGAAAGGGCGAGCATGTTTGATGGGACAGGGATACGAACCCGCGACCCTCAGATTGCGAGTCGAGTGCCCTAACCAGCTGGCCATGCCAGGCTTCCACATTTTGCTGCTTCAGTAAACGTTTAGACATCTTGCCAATCTACTTTCATAAGTCCACCTTTAGTATGTGATATTATTAGCCCTACAGGCATATTACTACTGTTACCGTAGAGAGGTTTTTCATGATACTTTATAGATTTTAAGAGTAATTTTGTGATTGTTTTATGAAGAGATTTGTCCACTTTAATACACAGCAACGTCTATTAAAAAAATCCATAAAATTTGTTTCAACTATCATAAAGTATTTTTTAAAACTGTAGATTGTGTTTCTTTTGTTTTTGTTATGTCAAGTATGTGAACTGCATATGATCTAGTAGTTAGAACGCTCGGAGAATGAATCACGGTTCATGGCTCACAGAAACGCGCTCTTGCACTTCAAAGGCATGGTACACTATAAGAGTGAGAGTGAGATCACAATATTTGGTCAGACCAAAATTACTCAATAGTTGACATCCTCTAGCTAACTAGCTACTTTCAACCCCTGTCATTTTAAAATTAGAGGCGGTTATGTACAGATAACCCTTTGTGAAACTTTGCACGAAAATTTTGAAACCAACAATAAATCAGTAAATGTTTTCAGAGTTCCAACGCTAAAATCCGGGGTTTGATTTATTGTAATGGGTGTGTGTTTTCTTATAGCAAAGTCACATCGGGCTATCTTCTGTGTCTACCAAGGGGGAATCGAACCCTGATTCTAGCGTTGTAAATCCTAAGACTTACCGCTGACCCTTCTTGTAATGGACATAAAGCAGATTGACTATTGTGTAATTTTGCACTAAAATAAACAAAAACATTTGATTTAGTACTTTTTGGTGATATTGATTAGGTTATTTACTTTTGGTGATATTGATTAGATTATTTATTTTTGGTGATATTGATTAGATTATTTTTCTAGTCAAGGAAAAACAAGGATAAACTTTATACTTTTAAGGAAAAAAACATTAACAGTTGGAGAACTGCACTCAAGTATAAGATAACTAAGCAATAGCATGATTAACTTAAAAAACAAAACGCCTCTAGTGGCACAACGGTATGTCTGCGGACTTAAAATGCTAGAAACCTGGTTTCGGTAACCGTGGTGGGCAGAGTACAGATAGCCCATTGTGTAGCTTTGTGCTTGACTCAAACATACAGACTTAAAAGTAACTTGCATCGATTTACGTGAACTTTAGATAAATGTACAATCTATTATTAACATAACATAAATCGTATGAATAATGTCTGCGAAAATATGATAAATGTGTACCTCAGGCACCTAAGCGTTTACGTATATTAAATACTTTAACCCTGTAATATGCAGGAAATATTTAGTGTTATGAACTAATCATAGTACATTAATGTTCGGAGCAATGTACTCTTTATTTAAATTCATGCAACAAATCATCGTTAATTTCTAGTTTTTAGCTACTGTTTTGCCATTTTATATGTACTTAGATGTTAGTAGAACCTGTCGAATTATAATTACAGTATTATTGCACTAAGTAAAAAAAATGTCGTTATACATAACAAACTTACTCTCATTAAAAGATATGGGATTTAGCTTAGAGGTTATGTTAGGCTTTGTACATTTAGCCTGACTAAATGGGCTGACCATTAACTACAATTTGGTAGCTTTTAAGAATCACGTGATTACTATGTCCGTACTTGGCGGACATTTATTACATACGAAATTAGCAGTTTTCTTGCTACATTAGTCAAGGACAAATTTAAGCATCAGCTCACGTGAACTGGTTAGAGTTAGATAGAACGGATTACGGTTGTTATCATAATTTAAGGTTGTTTTTATGCTCCCATTAAATTCTCCAACAATTTTAAAAGTGTATTTTCTTGTGATAATAATTTATAATAATCAGTGCATAGAATAAAAAAGATTGACTCAAAAGGATACAAATCCATTGTATTAATGCAAAAAGAAAGACAATTCTGGCCGGTATTTTTTTTTTTTCATACACCGTTTTCAAACAGAAATAAATATATATATATATTTTAATGTAGTTTTTAATGCTGATTTCAGAAATATAACTTAAAATTTGGAGAAACTAAAGGAAATATTTTTTTTATTTTGCAAGGTTAGGTCAGTGGTATCTCTGCGAGTTCGTTTGGCGACGTAGGCATGAAAATGATGATCTCTTGAAGCAAATATTGAAGAATATTTCTGAATGTTCACATTGAATTTGTTACACTGTCACCAGATACTTTGTATTGTCTTGAGGTCATTTAACTACATAGGTATATATGTAATGCTAAAAAGTACTTCCTTTGTTTCTTAAGCAAAATAAAAAATATATAAATATTTCTTTTCATTTCTCCAAATTTTAATTTATATTTCTGAAATCAGCATTAAAATCTACATTCAAAAATATATTTTTCTTTCTGTTTGAAGGCGGTGCATGAAACAGGAAAGATCCTAACTATGCTAGGTGATTCAGAAATCCACTAACAGACCAATAATCCAAAAATGATATAGGAAAGTACCTGTTAGTGGTAGAAAATGAAATGCTGTTAACCTATCCTATGACAACATCACTGATGTTATCTTCAAGGTCATGTCATTCGGAAATTGTATTAATATACATCATACACTCAGAATGGAAAAGGTGTAGATAATAACAAACGAAACATTCTAAGCCACAATTCGCAAAGTCATTCATTTCCAAGAACAACAGTTTACAGAAGAACAACCTTTTATACGCATATAGAGTTGTGCCACTGAAGGTCACGAAACTCGATTCTAGCAAAGTTTGTTACTCGAACCTAGGTTTTTAGGTGCAAAGTCAGAATTTTGCATAAGCTGGTCATTGTACCTTTGATGGATACAAAATATTAAAAAGTATTTTAAGATTTATAGCCCTACAAAAGGTAGCACACAAGAACTGTGCTGAAGTTGCTCCTGAATCACCTAAATAGTAACACAGTATTCAGTTAAAGCAGAGTTCAACATGCTCCTGCTGTACAGAGTGTCATCAGAATGCTCGGGCTGTTATCAGATTTTATATCAAATGGTTCCCAGATGAACGTCATCCTTCACGCGAGATGATAGGAAATGTGAGGTTAGCGACTGCGTACTACAGGCTCAGTTATGCATAGACGCCCTCCGGACAAACCAAGACCAGCACCAATATCAACAATGAAACCGCCATATTGGCATTTGTCACACTTAGGCAGCACTCTGAACACAACTAATTATTGTTTGTCACCACTTGATAACACTAATAGTATGTTTACTTCATCTTTATTTATTCCTTTAACTGTTATTGTTGTGGAATGATTTTGGTAATATTTGTTTTAAGTGTTCCATTTCTGATTGTCTGCACTTTTACTATTGAAAGTATTGATGTATGATGCACACTAATAAAAGTTTCAAAGGATATTAACATGAAGATGATTTTAAATTACTTCAACGATATTATCACAGAGTGTAGGCTCACAACATCTTATTCCAACTACCTACGTAGATCAGAATTAAAAATATAAAGCTGGTAATAACTGCAGGTAGGCTAACATTGCACAATTTTAAACATTTGGTGTTTCTATAAGTGTGTCATCTTAAAGTAGTAATTATTTTAGTTGAACATGGTTTTTTTCAGTAACCCTCAAATAGCACGCGTCATCGAATACGTTTATATATTTTATCTCTTTTTTTTTCATTCAACAAAGGTACACGTAAGATAACTAACTGCATATATTTCCAATATAATTAAAATTAGTGATTATTTATCCAGAATGTATTAGTGACTTTTAAAATATAGACTGCTTGATCAGTTATTTATGACTTCTAACTTAAGGCGAGTTAACTATATAGAAGAAAACTAAACGTACAAACTAATGAAGTTAAATAGCTGATAAGAAGTAAAATATAGACTGCTTGATCAGTTATTTATAACTTCTAACTTAAGGCGAGTTAACTATATAGAAGAAAACTAAACGTACAAACTAATGAAGTTAAATAGCTGATAAGAAGTAAAATACAGACTGCTTGATCAGTTATTTATGACTTCTAACTTAAGGTGAGTTAACTATATAGAAGAAAACTAAACGTACAAACTAATGAAGTTAAATAGCTGATAAGAAATAAAATACAGACTGCTTGATCAGTTATTTATGACTTCTAACTTAAGGTGAGTTAACTATATAGAAGAAAACTAAACGTACAAACTAACGAAGTTAAATAGCTGATAAGAAGTAAATAATGTTATAAATCAATACACAAGAAAATAAAACCTATAAATTTTCAGTTGTGCATCTTCGTTATTAACTGCCCCCCAGTGGCACAGCGGTATGTCTGCAGACTTACGACGCTAGAAACCGAGTTTCGATACCCGTGGTGGGCAGAGCACAGATAGCCCTTGTGTAGCTTTGTGCATAATTAAAAACAAACAAACAATTCGTTATTAACTATATCTTCGACCGTAACCTCAGTAATATCTCACCAGGCTCAGTCAACTTAGGAGATTTATGTTAATCGTAATTACATATACTAATCTACAATTGAAAATAATCTTTAAAATTATTTAAACATTGTAACAAAAAAAAGTATGCCATTATTAAAAAAACACATAAAAACTAGTTGTTGTTTTTCTACTTACTAAATCACAAAACTTGAATATAAGCAAAAAAAAGTGTTTACAGCTGTGCATATCCAACAACAAAACACTTACCCAATATATAAAATAGGCTGAAACATAAAACAAAAGAACACTAGCTATCTATATGAAGTAATATATGGTATTTTAATTGTATTGCTTATTAATGTTATTCGATTCTAATAAACGAATTAGCGAACAGGATCACACACAAAGGGTGCAATGAATTTTTTAACAATTTACCCAAAACTCGAGCGCTTTCGAATTGTTAACTTAAAGAAGATTGTTTGTTTGTTTGTAATTAAGCACAAAGCTACACAATGGACTATCTGTGCTCTGCTCACCACGGGTATCAAAACCCAGTTTCTAGCGTTGTAAGTCCGCAGACATACCGCTGTGCCACTGGGGGGGGGGGAGGCTTTAAAGAAGAATATTTAAGTATTTGAAAGCGCTAATGTTTTTCAGCTTATTGCAATAAAGTTTATTTGTGACCTTATTTTGACTGGAATAATTGATAAATGTTGATGCGGTATTTTGATTCTATTTCTATCGTGACTTTCTACTAGTTTTTCTGTAAAATAATACTTCAACAACAGTAACAAAACATGTATTTTATAGTATTACACCCATAATATTAAAATAAACTACTTTCCGTAAAATTAAAACATTGAAGAATGTGTAGAAATTCTTTAGAAGTCAGTCCCCTTTTGACAATGTGCTGCAAAAACCTCATAAAATCAAAGTGTTTGTGATTGTAATTGTAAGGATTTTTTACGGTGCTTATCTAAGAAGATTCTGGTCAATAACCTGGGGTCGTAGTCGACTAAAACAAATTCACACACAGTTAAAATATCAACTACTCTTGCAGACAATAATACTTTGAGTCTAGAGTCCACAAAACATCTAGTAACAGTACTTGTAACTGTCCCCTACACGATGCTTTATGGTAGGGTAATAATGGCTGGAGACGGCTTAAATGGGTAATGAAGAAAAACTTTAATATAAGCTTAACATGACAGCAAATGTACAACGTTTCGAAAAGGTTTTGTCATCATCAGTCTAGGGTCCACAAAACATCTAGTAACAGTACTTGTAACTGTCCCCTACACGATGCTTTATGGTAGGGTATTTAGTGATGAAAAAAAGATTAACAGAGCATAATTTGGTATAATTTTAATAGTATGGCGTATAACGACGAAGGTTATATGTAACGTATTCCATTCCGTATTAGCATTTAAAGTACATTTGTGTCGTAGACCACACTGCCAACGGGACCTTTCGTCCAACACTAGAATTCGATAGTGCAAACTGTATTTACATCGATCGTTGAGTTGTATTAAGTGGAATGCAGTTGAGATGTTCTTGTGGATTTTTGTTTTCGTGAAAACTCCTATATGACCAGCTAAGAAAGTAAAATGATCAATATATTTTGAAATAACTGAGAATCAAGTTATGAAAAATATACAAACTTATTTGCTAAAACTAATAGCTTGGCTTAATTACAGATACATTGAAACGCTCCATTTTTAGTGATATGAAGTCCTTGTATGTAGTCTCGATGAACCAATTCGTGTTATTGGCTACATAAAGTGAATATTTTACTGCTTTGCTAAAAATGGTATGACACACGCTATTTTAGGAAAAATAACTTGATATACACATGGATTATGTTTTTTGTCGTAGGTAGATTTCATGTATATTGGTTAACTTGTAGGTAGATTTTATGTATATTGGATAACTTGATATACACATGGATTATCTTTTTTGTCGTAGGTAGATTTCATGTATATTGGTTAACTTGATATACACATGGATTATATTTTTTGTAGTAGGTAGATTTCATGTATATTGGTTAACTTGTAGGTAGATTTCATGTAAATTGGTTAACTTGATATACACATGGATTATATTTTTTGTAGTAGGTAGATTTCATGTATATTGGTTAACTTGATATACACATGGATTATCTTTTTTGTCGTAGGTAGATTTCATGTATAACTTACATTGGTCTCACAGGAAAGCAGGTAATATGGTAAGGTGTAATTAAAAAAACTATTACCTAAATCTTTCTAGCTTTGATTATATATAGTTATGAGATTAAGCCGGCTTTTCATTGTTACGTAATTATGTGCGGATAATTGAAAGATAATATTTCAAGTATTGTAACACGTAATACAATACAAATAAACTATTTATTTTAGTGGCTTTCCGGAAGAAAATTACACCCAGAAAGACATGTAATCTATTAATGTTCGTAATAATAAACATCGAAGTTACATAAAAGAGATATAAAGTGTGATTGTTGAAATGTGTGATTTGGTAGTGTTACATATATTGAGGCTATTCACCTTTTATGTAAACTGATTACATATCCAATATAAATGTCTTAATACCAATGCAACCAACTGTGAAAGTAGATTAAAGTCAGTTGTTTCTACAAGCAAACATAGAAACCATGTATAACTTGGGGGAAGGGGGGCTTAGAGTTCAATCTATTAATAGAAATGTTGAGTTAATAATTATGTGGTTTCAATACAGGTGTACTAAAATATACAAAATAATATAGTCTTATCAGTTAAGCTATCTTCACTTATGTTGTAAGTTTACAAGTCGCTGATATTAGTCCAAATACCTCTGTGTGTGTGTACATCTGGTATAGTGAATTCACGTTTGCACGAAAGTTTCCGCTTATTTGCAGATGCTGTTGAAGAAGGAAGCGAACACGTGCTGGATGACTGAAAACACATAAATTTCACAGATCAGCATGTTCTGTGCAATTTGTTATACGCAAAATGCATGTATACAAAACTGGGAGAGTGAAAACTTTCAATACTGTGGAGTTTAGTGCAATTAATCTGATACCAACAACTCAGTTAATAGCTGTGAATAGTTAAACCCTCTTCCACCACTTTTTTAATATGAATCTTATTAATGGCATTTCTTAAGACTAGGAAGAAGGGAGGAAGTCGTTGTTGGGAGGCTGTTACAGAAGTGTTTATTGTCTACGAACGACGAACACTTAGCTCCTCGTTAGCTTGGCAACGAACTGACTGGATGTAAAGTTACTGAAGTGAAAGGCAATAATAGTATAAGAAGATAAAATAACTTGTGATGGAGAAGAAAAGAATTAAAGATATAGTATTTCCAACCGCTTCAAAGCTCTTTGATTGGAAAAGGTTAGTGACAGAGACCTATATTTTATTATTGTAAAACGCTGTTTGTTATAACAGGTGCATCTAATTTTTATGTCGCCTAACAGTTTAGACTTATTTTATCAAATATTATTAAGGGCGTTTAGTGTACTGTGTATATGACGTCTCCAACCTGAAAATAGCTTCTTATACTGTAAATTGAGGCTCATAATTTTTAGTTGCTATACAATTAACTATTTGGATTACGTGATAGTGTTACGTTATTTCAGTTTTATCTAGGAGCAACTGTGCACGTTGAAAAGCATAAGAAAAATAAGACATGTTCATTGCTGTTTGGTAAAGGGTTGTAGGAGAATTATCAATGACGAAATGAGCTTGTATATCGTTAATTAAACCGGTATTATGATCGTCTGGAGGGTGGAGCATGTTCTTAAAACGATCCTTCTAGCATGTCTAACTCAACAAGAGCATTTTCAATCAAGCTGGATTTCAAAAGTGAAGAAATGTAGTTTTCTGGATCAGTCTTGAAATCAAGGGTGCTTGGGCATCCGTTAGATAAAAATGAATGAAATCAAGGGTGCTTGGGCATCCGTTAGATAAAAATGAATGAAATCAAGGGTGCTTGGGAATCCGTTAGATAAAAATGAATGAAATCAAGGGTGCTTGTGAATCCGTTAGATAAAAATGAATGAAATCAAGGGTGCTTGGGAATCCGTTAGATAAAAATGAATGAAATCAAGGGTGCTTGGGAATCCGTTAGATAAAAATGAAATTCCAAGAAGAACCATTTCAAGTCCACAGTCCGAGTTTGACACGAACGGACTTTGAAAATGAAATATTTGATTTTCTTTAAAGATCCGCAACCTCATTCTCAAAAATATTTCCACCATTACTCTTTGCTAAAATACGTGTGTTAGTTTTGAAGCACTCATTCACAAATCTAAACGTTCGTTGTAGCTATTATAGTCAAAATAAGGAAACAACATGTGTTTGTATAGAAGTAGTGTTATCATTAATTATAGAATGTAAGTTGTTTTATATATTTCAGTAGATGCTTGATATACATCACAGTTATGAAAGTGCGAATGATCAAGGAAAATTAAAAGTGATTATTTAAAAATATAAAAAATGACAGGAAAGTAAGACTTTATAGTTCGATATAAACAATTCGTATTCAGAGGATGTGTGAACGCCAATTTAGAAGACAGAAAAATTATTTAAGATAATGGTCAATGACTTCTATGGCATTGTTCTATGATTTTGTTTGTTTTTTGTTAAGCACAAAACTGCACAACTGGCTATCTGTGTTGTGGCCACCACGGGTATCGAAACTCGGTTTTTATCATTGTAACCCTTCAGATTTAACGTTGACCCACTAGGTGTACTAGTTATATTATTATAAACAGTTGTACACAGTTTATAGAGCTTTATAAGGCCAATCAGTCAACATTTGTACTATTATAAACAGTTTCTAGAGCTTTATAAGGCCAACCAGTCAACATTTGCTTAAAATAGGTTTTCACAATATAAATAACAGATAAAGAAATGACTAAATTTTTCAATTTCGGACAAAATTCTAAAAACTAAGCTCAGTACGGTCAGCTTACTACAAAACACATAAATGATTAATGGCTGACGCAAACAGTTACGATTTTATTTGAAATCTTGTATCACGTGTTAAAAAGTTAATTTATTGTAAACTTAAACCTTTTCGTGTTTGGGGTGGGGGTGGGGAGTCAAGTACAGATTGTTACGCCGCGCATGAGGAGTGGACCCTTACATTATCAAGATAATTCTTTTGGAAGAAAATGGTTAAAGTTGAGTCATGTATCAGGGAGCAGTAATAATTCCAGTGAAGGAAACACAAACCATGAGTAGGTGTTAAACAAGCGGAAACATTTCATAGGAAGAATTAGCCTTATGTCGAGCAATGAATAACTAAACATTTCATGGGAAGAATTAGCCTTATGTCGAGCAATGAATAACTAAACGAGAAACACTTTGGAAAGAAGAGGCCTCGAGCTCAGTAATGGAAAAGAAAACAAAAATACATACTGAGAAAGAAACACTTGTGTTGATTAAATAATAAGTAAGTGGTGAAGTTTGGAAAACTAACGTCATGTTAAAGCATAATACAACGAGATAACAGTGTAGAGATAAGTTTATTATTTATAGCAAAGCTACTAAAGTTATCTGCTGCCGTCCCTAATTTTGATCTACCGATCAGAGGGAAGGCAGGTAGACAGCAGTATCCTGCCACCTACCATACAAACTAAGGAATTGACTCCCACTCTTATAACGCATACACAGCTTAAAGTACGTGGAATATTTTGTGGTATCGCCAACTCCGAAACACGTAGCTTTACAACAAGGCCTAACTGTGTCCTTTAGAGATGATACGTCTAAAGTTATTTTTTCAGAACTAGTAAGTGAGAGTATTTCACGCGGATGAAGCCCTTGCTTTGAGGAAACAATAAATAAGCTAAAGAACTCAGTTTTAGTAAACCAGAAATAAGTCTGTTTTTTTCTTTTTTTTGAGTTTTAAAGCAAAGCCACACAGTGCTATCTGAGCCCTTTAACGTTGGAATTCCGTAAACTTATCGCTAGCCCACAGGGTAGACAATAACTAAACAAGAAAACTCCTTAAGAAGAAAATCTAAAGATTTTATTAAGATTAAGTGAGTCAGATAAAAAATTAGAAGACATGGTAAAATTTATGATGATCACTTTGGGTTGAAGACACCCATGTTGAGCAGGTCATATTTAACGGAGAACATTGGGAGAGGAAACACCATAAGTAAGCATTAGGTTGAAGACACCCATGTTGAGCAGGTCATATTTAACGGAGAACATTGGAGGAGAGGAAACACCATAAGTAAGCAGTCTATTCAAGCATGAACACTCAATAAGAAAGAACGCCTTTTTTTTTCAGTAAAGTATAATCAAGTGAGAGGTCTCTTGGTTATATATAACATTATGTTTAGCAAGAGATGACTAAGTAAAAACGCTATTCCATAAGATAACGCTCATGATGAACAGAAATTAATAAACCAAGATCACTTCGTAAGAAAGTAATCAAAGTAGAGAATAAAAAGTATTAAAAGAAAATAATATTTCAATATAATTCTCTAAAAAAGAATAATGTAATACTTTATAAATATATTTAAACACATTAAAGTCGCGTGAATCATATACCATAGTTTTCACCTATATCACAGGAAGGATGTTATGGTAAATTTTGAAAAACATGTCACAGCAGTGACTGCTAGATACAAAAAATCTTGACTTTTAACGACTTTCTTCAGTTAATGTCATCAAAACATTTTTGAAAACTGCACAGAGTGGTTCCCATAGACACTCTTAGGACAATTCTGGATTTTAAAATGCGTAATGCAAGAAAGGAATAAATATGATAACTTCATTATTAAGTCACCTTTTTTTGAAAACAACGCTTTTGGCATTTACAGTGTAGACGCAATATTACACGGTACACTTTAATACAATTTTCAATTTCTTTATTGACATGTGCAGTCCATTCTGAAGTTCTTTTCAGAAAATAATCTTTAAAATAAAATTGTTTTATTGTTGTTCTGGCTTCACGCGATTAGAACATTATTATAATTTTGTATTATTGTTGTTCTCGCTTCACGCGATTAGAACATTATTGTATTCTCTATTGTGTCAAAGTATTTTTATTTTCTCTTGCCTGATGATGGTCGAAACGTTGCATGGCCATATTTATATGTGTGTGTGTGTGTATTTCTCTGTAGTAAAATACATTTATGTTTAATATACTAATTATCTTTATGACTCTGGATTTATAAATAACCACAACTTACAAGATGCTAATGTTTTTCATCTTTTTTTATTTCTTTCTGATACAAAAAAAAACAACGGTATTGTTTAGCTCTTACGATTGGGCTTGATTTATTCTTTTATGCAAATTAAAAGTATTCTGACTTCCAATATTCGCATTAAACAAATCTCAAAGCTTATAACTCAACCAAAAAAAAACGTGCAGGTGTACATTCTACAATAAAACTTTTATCAATAAAAAAAAGACTGGAAAACGTTGTTTGTCAGATAATTGTAACCCTAAATGCATTGTCAGGGAAAGAACAAATATCAAGATTAACTAAATCCAGGTTACCCAACATGATCCTCATAGTACAGGTATCATCATACTTCTTATCTCTTGACATTCCGAAGAATTACATACTCTTCAATGAAGGATGATTTTGAACAGCTTCAACCTTTTTTTTTTGTCAGATTTGATTCAATTCCATGAGGAGTTCTTATCATATTGTATATTATCAAATGTAAAAAAAAAAGTTTTTCAACTTTTAGACATGTGACTGGGCATAAAATCATGTTGATATGAATATATATATATATATATATATATATAGTTGAAATATATTACAATAAGGCAGTAAGTACCCTTGAAATATATTACAATAAGGTAGTAAGTACCCTTCTACAACCCAAATAATTACAATAAAGCAGTAAGTACCATTCTACAACCCAACTAATTACAATAAGGCAGTAAGTACCCTTCTACAACCCAAATATCCGTATACTTCAGTTGATTGTGTAAAATGCATGGCGTGAAGCGTCCGTAACAAAATTAAATGTTTTAAAGTTTTTTTGGAGGTGTATTATTAATTTATCTTTTGTTATTTATCCTCAAAAAGAAATGGATTTAGACATCCTCACATTAATTGTAATAGGAACTTTTTGACCGAACACAGTTCTGAATAATTTCTTTAAACAAAAGTGAGTTTGTTTTCTCAATTATTTCGAGTAATTTACAATATATTTAGAACCAATATTTCAGCTCAGTTTCACTTTAACAAAGGTATTTGGAATAGCCTTTAAACTTATTGTGACATTTATTGCCTATTGATAAAATGGATTGTATGAGATAAGCTCTTTCCTTGATTGTCCCCTTATTATCTCCGTGCCATTGTCCCCTTATCTTCTCCGAGCAATTGTTCTCTTATCTTCTCCGTGTCAATGGTATTCTGCCTTGACATATTAAAGATTGCTTGTCAGAAATTATTTTATTTATTAGCGTTTAAGCGCAAAGCCAGAAATTGGACTACCTACGTTTTACCCGCTGCAGGTATCGAATCCCGATGTTTTACGCTATAAGCCCTCAAGCTTATCGCTGTGCCACAAGGGATTAAAACTTTAGCGTTGTTGTAAATAAATATTAGCTCTAGAATTACACCTCATCTACGTTTTCAAACATATTTTTCTAAACTATTTTGTCAATCACAGGGTTTTCAGTAACATAAGTCATACAAAATAATTAAATACAAATAAATTCTGTATTGCAATTAATTACATTTATTACAGCTGGGGTCCCTTATGTATTTTCGATTGAAAATGATTGATTTCACCCACTGTTTTTTGCTAGTTCTATATAATGAGTGTTGTATACAATTCGGTAATTTAAGGGTTAGCTACAAGTTTCTCAATTACAATTCTATGTATATTACCAAAATAGACATGAAAACTTTTAATAAAAATATATAAGTAAGTGAAAGAGAACTAACCGAGTATTGAAATGTTGCAATTAGTTGAAAACTTTTAATAAAAATATATAAGTAAGTGAAAGAGAACTAACCGAGTATTGAAATGTTGCAATTAGTTGAAAACTTTTAATAAAAATATATAAGTAAGTGAAAGAGAACTAACCGAGTATTGAAATGTTGCAATTAGTTGAATAAATTTAAAAAAGAAAGAGATTTACCATACATTGATTTTCATTCGTTTTACCATATGTTTTAAGAACATGTAAGTGAAAATAAGGAAGAATATGTAATAATATGTCAACTACATTACATCTGCAATATCCTGTACGGAAATAGCCCTTCGCTGAATCACAGGGTTTATCAGGCCTGTTCATTTACGACAGACATATTAGTGTTCTAGACACGGTGGTATGTCTGCGGATTTACATCGCTAAAAACCAGGTTTCGATACCCGTGGTGGGCAGATAGCCCATTGTGTAGCTTTGTGCTTAACTTCAAACAATTTTAGGCGTTATTTATATTATCAGTTTTCATGAACAATAACTGTTATGGTAAGTTACCTAAAACTGATAGTAATTACAAATCACTTACTTAATCTAGTTCTCACCAGTCAGGTTTTTAGGTGTCACAGTATTATTTATTTGTTTTCATAGTTTTATCTGAATTAATTCTACTCTCGTTCAGATATACTTCACCTGTGGATGGATAAAAAAAACATTCTCTCTGCGGAGTAACTTTCATGTTGAATATTTTCATAAGAAGGGATGACAATAAATAATCATGAATTAATGTCAACTAGAAACATTTCCAGAAAGGATAAAAAAAAACAAGTTTATCCTGTTCATTTCCTGCAGTTCATGAGTGTTAATTATAGCTTAAAACCACGAACTATTCATCTTTCAACCTAGTAATTAGTGGGATTGAATGCGACGTGCTACCAGTCCCCATCGCTTTAATCTCATGCTGTTGTTATGTATGCATATCTTTACCGTATAATATATCAAATACAAGTTTAAATGAGGTTACTCTTCAAAGACAAAAATTTGCTGTAAAAATATATAACTCCAGCACTTTGTTTTTATGGCTTATTAAAACAAATAATCAGCCAAAAAAAAAAGCTCTGAGCAGATTCACTCTAGCTAATTTTCTAATCAGTAAGCTTTCAGTGATACTCAATCACTTTTTTTTTAAACTGTATTAGCTTATCTGTAAACTTTGACTTATTAAAAGATGAATAGTTATGTTTAAATAAATAGAAAGAGCAAAACATATCCTTCCTCATCTGCAGCTGAATTCTAATTTTATAGCAACACCGTCACAATGTAACTTTCTCTTCTACAGCTTGAAGTGTCTCCTTGTAGTGTTTTATATATTGTTAGTCCAGCCTGGACGTGATAAATTATCGTTTATACCAAACCAAATATTTAAAACATAACATTCTGTATATTTACAAAATAAATGGGGCAAAATCATTCATTAAATGTTTGTAGTAATGTAACAATAAAAAACGTAGGTTATTCAGGTACATAAAAACCTAATGTTATACATATTTTTTTAATGTTTTCTTTAAACAGTTTGACTGAATATAAGTCAAAATCATTCATTAAATGTTTGTAGTAATGTAACAATAAAAACGTAGGTTATTCAGGTACATAAAAACCTAATGTTATACATATTTTTTTAATGTTTTCTTTAAACAGTTTGACTGAATATAAGTGAGAAACGGTTTCTACAATGATGAATTGAGAAATTTAATTTCAAATTGCATTTGCAAACAACTATTTTGAATAATACGAAGCTATAAATCTTTTTTTTTTCTTCTCCGGTTAGGAGATCTAATCTTTTAAAAGAGGTAGGAAGATATCTCTTATACACATCCTTGTGTTTTGTCTGTAAACCTTCATGTCTTATAATGCTTGGTGTATGTAAATCCAGTTTGGTAGCTTTTTTTTTATTCGAACTTCTCGTAAATGCCATTGACTCTCTTCAAGAATTCGCTGCCAGATGTCCTTACACACCTTCTAATTTCTTTTTCAGTTTGAAAAAGTAGTAAAATACTGAAGGGATGGATACAGTAACCGTTTAGCAATACATAACTTCACAAACGGTGATTACATCTTGAACCGAGAATTACAGCCCGATTACTTCGTGTTGAATACAAAGGCATTAGGATAGGGTGTGTATGAATATTCACGTCTCATTTCATATGTTTTATAGTTTAAGAAAAGGTCAATTAGTTCAATTCTCACTGATAGCCTGTTTGTAATTTCTGATGTATGTTTAAATGTATAACTTCATTTGTGACATAAATATCTCAAATGATAAAAACAGTTATTTTTCTGTCAGCAACTTATCAAGATTAAAATACACAATGAAAGGAAATGGGTTTCATTTTATTGGAAGCTTTTATAGTAAAGTATAGATAAATTATTTATTACAGGATGTTCATTTACAAACCTTTGCATATATTTTGGGTTATGCCATACTTAGCTAGCGATGTCCAGATGAATAACTTGATAATACGTTCGTATATTATATATATATATATATATATATATGCGTGTATTCTATTTCCATATTTTTCGTTATTAAACTGAATAATACACCAGCATTTTATAGTATATCAGTCACATAAAATAAATATTACTAATAATTAGATACAATGAGTTAATTCGAAATAATAGAATATCTGTGTTTCTCAAAGTGAATTGACTTGTGATTAGCCTGAGCTTCTTAGTAATGGTTTTAGTTTTAGTTTACAACTCTCTAGTTCAGCGATACGATCACGTTAAATTGAAACTTCACAACATGCATATAATTTAACCACACTGTATAGAAACGCATGAGGTTTCTATTAGTTAACTACACGTTTATAGATGAAAATGATGTTGACTGGCTAGTATTTTCACGTAAAGTCACGTGATAATCGCGTGTTCCGTGAAGACTACGATTATACAGCAGGAACATGAATTTCTGAATAAACTGTAATGAGCGATATCCGGTTTGAAGTGTAATTAATCATGGCTGTCTCTCTGACATTTTGTCTTTACATCCATCTCCTTCCTTTCGCCATTAATTTTTGTTTGATAAGAAAAAATTGAATGATCTTATACACTCTCGACCTGTCAAGTCAGAAAACCCTAGTTGTTGTTTTTCTTTTTTTTTCCTGAGTGGTATAATTGTTGTTGCACAGTAACTTCTGCAATAACAGAGTTAACTATTGCAAGGCCTTTCTTGTACTACGAAACTGTATTTTTTCTCTGCGATAATGCAATTATGTTTAATATTCATAACGGAAACGCGCCTGTGATACTGGAGCGGAAATCATAATATAGAAATTAGCTAATAAGCTGTCCTGAATTCCTTAATTATACATCTCCTCGTTTGTTTTTAACATTTCCATTGGTTTTGTTTTTGCAAGAAGGGATGATATGTAGACTTATATGTATAAATATATCCATTACAGACAAACATTTGGAAAGACATTTAATATTTCTAAGTAGCAAAACGAAAAGACAAAAATAATATTTAGATTTAAAGTATTAAATGTTTTCAGAGCGATGGACTTTTAGTCTTTTTAATAACAAAGTATTTTTCAAAATATAAAATACTTTTCAATGATAGTGTGGTTTTTTTAGAAAACAAGACTCATAATTCATCAAAGTTTCATTATATTTTCATGTTTGTAAAGTAAAAGGTGTAAAGTTTTATAATTCCAGTGATATAGTATAATTACATGCCAATGACACATTTTTTTTCCTATATGTGATATTTAAGTACTACGAAAAATTTATATGAAATATGTTTGAAATATAACAGAATATTTATCCAGAATCTTGTTTTATTGGGGTTAGAAATAGTTTCGACTTACATAAATTTCACTTAAAAACTTCCTTACGAGATATTATCATACAGTTATTAAATATATGTGTGTGTGTGTGTAATTATTTTTATTGCACAAATATTTTTTCCTAAATTCTTTAACAATTTGATGATGAAAATAATTCAAAGTGTATCATTATTTTTATTTAACCTGAGTCTATCTCAGATGATGTTAAGATAAATAATAATGTAAAAATATTTCCTTTTCTTGACACTGAAGCTTTAACAAGGAAATGAAAAATTTGATCAATCTGATATACGCTAATTGTAACATAAATTATGGGGCTGGGCGTAGCCAAGTGGTTAGGGGGTCAGGCTTCGGCTCGTAGGAACTGGGGTTCAAGGCGTGGCGTGACCACATGGTCAGTGTGAAAGGCTGCTGATCACAGGATCTAGGGTTCAAGATGTTATGCCACTGAACACGCTATGCACTTTTAGCTGGGGGCGAGTTATAAAAGTTACATTCAAATTCCCTTTGTTCTCCTGAAGCCCTTCTATTGGTGGTTGCTGCTGGCCGGTCGGTTATGCACTGGTCAGCAGTTCAAAACTTGAACCCGAGAGGCCTCTGACCCGTCTGCTTAAACCTACGAACGAATAACGTGCCGTTCAGATTGAATATTACAATTCCATATAAAGTTATGAGATGTGGCAAATCGTTTTTTTTTCACATATATTCCTGATTGCACGCTCAAATTAAATTATTTATCATGATTAATTGTAATTTAACAGGGCTAATAATTATTTCATTTGTTGCTTTTATATTTTAAGGGATATATATACAGATATTTCAATGTTCGATAACGAGGAACCCACTTTGAGACTAATAATACTTGGAGACGGCTTGAATGGGTAATGAAGAAAAACTTTAATATACGTTTTTCTTCATTACCCATTCAAGCCCTCTCTAAGAATTATTAGATCTTTCAATGGATGTACACAATATTTGAAGGAGGGCATATTTGTAGAAGATAGCTGGTTAAAATAAAGTTTCCAATAAATATGTAGTTTTGTAAAGCTGCAACAGGAACGTTGATATGACGTAATTACAAAACATATTTGTCTTAGAGGATTCATTTATTTTTCCTAAAACTGCGTTTTACAACATTTCTCATATATATATATCTAAGATTTTGTCTTAGTTTAAGTTTTTCTTAGTTACTGTCTCCAGCTGGAACAGCGGTAAGTTTACGGACTTACAATGCTTAAATCCGGGGTTCGGATGTGGCTTTGCTCTAAAACAAAAACAAACAAAATTCTTGGTTATTTTGTTTGTAATTAAGCACAAAGCTACACAATGAGCTATCTGTGCTCTGCCCACCACGGGTATCGAAACCAGGATTCTAGCATTGTAAGTCCGCAGATATGCCGCTGTGCCACTGGAGGGCTTCTTAGTTATTAGTTTATATGTATTACTTGAAAATAATGAGCTATCTGTGCTCTGCCAACCACGGGTATCGAAACCCGGATTCTAGCATTGTAAGTCCGCAGATATGCCGCTGTGCCACTGGAGGGCTTCTTAGTTATTAGTTTATATGTATTACTTAAAAACAATGAGCTACCTGTGCTCTGCCCACTACGGGTATCGAAACCAGGATTCTAGCATTGTAAGTCCGCAGACATACCGCTGTACCACTGGAGGGCTTCTTAGTTATTAGTTTATATGTATTTGTCTTCTTAGTTTGGCCATCTATATTCTGTTTCATTATACTTTCAGGTAGATTTGTTTAAGTTTCATCCTATGGTTATACATTTGTTTGGTAATTTAATATTCTTACTGTTTACACTAATACACGTCCTTCTGTTGGCCTGATCTCCTGATCGGAATTTAGGTCTTGTGACCTAGGAGGGTCAGGTACTCTGAGACCTCTTCCTCCCTTCCGTACCATGATATGTTGTCTTGGAGGGTCGCACTTGCTCCGACCCCTTTCAGGGCAATCCTTCTATTGGTTAGTGGTTTGTTTTTGTTTTTGAATTTCGCGCAAAGCTACACGAGGGCTATCTGCGCTAGCCGTCCCTAATTTAGCAGTGTAAGACTAGAGGGAAGGCAGCTAGTCATCACCACCCACAGCCAACTCTTGGGCTACTCTTTTACCAACGAATAGTGGGATTGACCGTCACATTATAACGCCCCCACGGCTGAAAGGGAGAGCATGTTTGGTGGGACGGGGATTCGAACCCACGACCCTCAGATTGCGAGTCGAGCGCCTTATCCACCTGGCCATCCGGGCCATTGGTTAGTGGAGACTAAGAGAGTTTATAATGCTAAAAATTGGGTTTTGAACCCCGCGATTGGTAGTTTTGTGCTTAACAACAAACAAATACCAATATATTTATTTTACATCTGATCTTAGCACGTTTTTACGTACAACTTTTCTCTATTAAACTTTATATTCGAATAATATCGTAAAATGTACGCTCCTTTAATACATCTTGCAAAAGGAAGTTCGGTCCTCAACTGTAATTTAGATATGACAAGAATATTTCTAGACGACGCTGCAGGGTGCATCAACTGGTTTACTCATGACTGACCATGAACTGCACGATGTCGGTCACAAATAATTTTGCATGGAGAGAAGAATTCACATTTTTTTAAAACCTGTATCAAACGTACTATTTACCTTTGTAGAAAGCTGTTCGAAAAGCAGGAAAACATATTTCATACTTATAAATTACAAAAGTTAGTCTTAGTTTCTGTGGTCAATGTTTTATCTAAATCTTGTACAAAACAATACTGAGAGAAATCATTTTTCCATCTTTAACAATTTTTAGGCTTCAACTACGGTAATCCTGGCCCAGTATAGCCAGGTGGTTACGGTGCTCGATTCGCAATCTGCAGGTCGCGGATTCGAATCCCCGTCATACCAAACATGCTCGCCCTTTCAGCCGTTATAATGTAACGGTCAATCCTACTATTTGTTGGTAAAAGAGTAGCCTAAGAGTTGGCGGTGGGTGGTGAGGACTAGCTGCCTTCCCTTTAGTCTTACACTGCTAAATTAGGGACGGCTAGCGCAGATAGCCCTCGTGTAACTTTGCGCAAAATTCAAAACACAACATACAACTTTAATTCAAAACACAACATACAACTTTAATTCTCCCCCATTTTTTGGTAGAAGAAGATATCGTTTGTGTTTATGGTAGGAAAACAATTGATGAACAGCTTGTTTTTTTACATTGTTTTAGAAATTTCTATTGTATTGTATTATACTAAGCAAATAATATTATCGATTACTAATCCTTCAAAAATCAATATAATATGATATTGTTTTTTGTTTTCTTCACCGAAACGATTGGATAAAATAACACAGTCTATTTCACAGGAACATTTAATAATTATTATCATTCTAGATGACATTTATTTGAATGTTATGTGATCCCGAAAAATGTGAATCTATATTTTCATGTCTTAAAGTAACCCGTAAGCCAACAAATGATTAATGAATTCAGAAAAATCACTGTAAAAAATGAGTCTTGAAATATTATCAGTATTTATCAAAGTTTTATTATCAAGAAAACCACTTGATATGTTTGTCTCTGGATCTAAATATTAGTTCAAGTAGCGGATATTTTACGTTTTTCTATTTGTATTATATTCAAGTCTTAGTTATATTATTTTTAATAAGTAATACAAATTTCTGTGAAATTTTGTAATTACATTACTGAAGTTTTTTATGAAACATTAGAATTTGTTGCAGTAAATTAAATTCAATATTATGGGATGTTTCAATGTGTTCCTAATTTTAAATCAAACTTTCGTTTCTCATGCAAGATTTGCTATTAGAGATTAAACCTGATAAATGGTGATTCCCCCAGCTATTTGAGTCCTAATTAAGCAGATCCTTCCTCCCTGTGATAAATTTGATTGTCCCCACTCTGTAGTATCTACCCTAATTTTATTTGTTTGTCCTGTATAATTAATCGTTTCTTTTATATTTACCACGTCAACAGTTGTTTTTTTTTTGGCCAGCTTGTTTTAAATGACAAACGAAATCAACGGTAGAAAGAATCTATATTATTGCCCTCTGTTTATTTTACTTGAAGAAGTTAAAATTTATGTTCTGTTAAGTTATTTTCAGGCACATTGTGCTACTGTATATTAGGAGTTTAAAACATAAACGACATATTTTTTGGCAGAATGAAAGATAAAGTCTTTATTAATTGTTTGGCCAACTACTTTCAACTCCTGATGATGGTAACTGTGTCATCGAAACTAGTCGGCTGAAACAATGAATAAGTAATCTATTTTTGATTGTTCCAAAAGAAAACGTCGATTTTGTTGTTTCTTTGTTTTTAAATTAGAAAAATCATATGGGAGTAAATGTAATTATAAACTTACATAAAACTTACATCAAGAAAATAATTATATTTCAAGAAGACGAATTGCCATATTTTTTTATACTTTACCAGCTCTAAACATTATTAAAATATGTTACTAACGTAGAAATTCCGAGTATATATATATATATATATATACTTCCGCAGTCACCTCCAAAACCCGAGACACATTTTATATCCCACATTAATGCCTGTACCCTGAGGATCATTTTAATTTATACAGCGCTTTTAATTTAATTTGTTGTTATATATATATATAGTGTAAGACTCATTACGCGTACTTTCTGGTTGCCAGCAGTCTATGAAACAGAGAAAAAGATTAAGTGTCGTGTCTGTTAACAAGTATCATTATTACCGAATCATAATCTTAGAACTTTGTTTCTTATGTCTTCTTGAATATCTAATATTCGCTTAAGCTTAATAAAATAATAACCAAGCTAATGGGTTGACTAGATTTGTAATCTTTTTAATTAAACAGATTAATCACTTGCAAATATACATTGTACAACTTTAATCTTTTAATAACCTCTGTGCGACTAGCATAAATTAGTACTTAATCCCACTTTACTATATAATCATAATTTTAAAAAATTGAGCTAATATTCACCTATGATAGCTTTATACTATTTCGAAAATTAATCGTTTCGTTTATTTTAGCCATGCCATCATTGTGTAATAAAATACATTATTTTTTACTTCGAAAACGACATGAAAACTAATTTGGTCGTTTCGAATGGTACTGTCAACGATAATATAATTAATGTGTAGCTCGAAATGTAGCATGCATTAGTTTTAGGTATCTTTAGGTATCCTAATTTGATATATCCTGCCTTAAAAATTAGAATATTAGAAAATTTTCATTATCCAGTTGATATTGTTATTTCAATGACGCCACCTTAAAAATAATTGATTTATTATGCCAAAATAATACAAAAAATAATAGCTCCCCCAGTGATACAGCGGTATGTCTGCGGACTTCTACTACTAGAAACTGGGTTTCGATACATATGGTGAACAGAGCACAGATAGCCTTTTGTGTAGATTTGTGCTTAATAACAAATCAAAATAATGAAATTAAACAAATCTGCTCAAATGTATTAGTTCAATTATTCTGTTAGTTCAGTCCCAGTGGCTCCGTCTGAGGGTTTATAACGCTCAAAATCAGGTTTTGATACCCACGTTAAGTAGCTTTACAACAAATTAACAAAACTATTTGTTAAACAATTTACCCCTCCACACATTATTCTCGCTTCACTGATTATTTGAAGGTTAAACAATGAGGAAAGGTTGTTGTACAATATAAGACTCATGTTGGTTATTACAGAGTAGAATAATTCAATGATATGATTACGTTTAATCAGTGTTAATATAAATAATATTATATTAAATTCAAAAATGGGTTGTTATGTTGTAGCTGCTCACGAACCTAAGATAGCTTTGGCTAATAAACAAATAAATCTAATTACATAGATCCATTAATACAAGCTAGAAATGGTATCGCGTGATCTAACCCTTCTTTGGTGAGGACTAATTGGCATTTCAATAAAGCGGTACCACGTGATGAAGGGAGAACGAATATTCCAAATGGATCATTAGTACACACTCTGTATATTTCATTACTGCCAGCTTATGTCTAATTATAGAGTTCAACTCTCCTAATACCTTAAGTAAACATGTATTCAAGGAGTAATGAATGAAAAATGAATAAAACCACACATTAGAACAGGAATTTAAAAATCGTTACCATAAATGTATGTAAATGTTCTCACTTAGTACCTCTTTCTTTAAAAATCGTTACCCATGAATGCATCTAAATGTTCTCACTTAGTATCTCTTTCTTTAAAAATCGTTACCCATGAATGCATCTAAATGTTCTCACTTAGGATCTCTTTCTTTAAAAATCGTTACCCATGAATGCATCTAAATGTTCTCTTAGTATCTCTTTATTTAAAAATCGTTACCCATGAATGAATCTAAATGTTCTCACTTAGTATCTCGTTCTTTAAAAATTGTTACTCGTGAATGCATCTAAATGTTCTCACTTAGTATCTCTTTATTTAAAAATCGTTACCCATGAATGCATCTAAATGTTCTCACTTAGTATCTCTTTATTTAAAAATTGTTACCCATGAATGCATCTAAATGTTCTCACTTACTATCTCTTTCTTTAAGAATTGTTACCATAAATGTATATAAATGTTCTCACTTAGTATCTCTTTATTTAAGAATTGTTACCATAAATGTATATAAATGTTCTCACTTAGTATCTTTTTATTTAAAAATTGTCACCCATAAATGTATCAAAATGTTTTCACTTAGTGTCTCTTTATTAGTTGAAGAAAAAATAATATATCAACTTTTACCTATTTAGCGCTTTAATAATCAGTTTATTAATTGTTACTACAAATAAACTGAGCGTCTCCCGGTGGAACAACAGTAAGTCTACAGACTTACAACGCTAAAATCCGGGTTTCGATACCCCGCGGTGAGCACAACAGATAGTTCAATGTGGCTTTGCTCTAAAACAAACAACAGACAAAAAGAATAAGTTGGGCCTATCCTTCTTATTCATAAATAGGAGTCTTTACTTATTTGCTTCTTTTCAGGTAAGTCCAATGTAATAGTTTAGAGCGTAACGTATGACATTATATCAGTGATGTATTGAGAAGTAAGTTAGAGTTACAATTACAATGATTAAGGTGAAGTCACAGAATTTGGAATTTTCTAACTGAAAGTACTTTTTCGACACATGGGCTCAATGACCCAGTCATATTACACCTAAGGCTCAGACATAGCCATCCAGAGGGAAGAAACCAGTCAGCAACACTCACCGTCTAAGCGGCTACTATTAACTGAGTAACAGGATTAATTTTTACAGATATAATATCCTCACAATTGAAAGGGCGAAGTGTGTAATCTAATCCAAAGCCCGGTACGTTATTAACTAAACCACAACCGGCCAATGAAACAACAAATCTTTATTTATTTTTCATCTGATTTTTACCCTAGAATTATCAGTTTTAGAGCTGTTTGATATGTGTTTTCCGAAAGCAATCGTATGTTACGGAATATTCATGAAAATACTATTTTTTATAGTGTAAATGGACTATATATTCTGTGCCCTCCAGTAGTATCGAAACCCAAACATTATCATTATAATTCCTCTGGCTTACTATTGAGCTACTGGGTGCTTTTAATGTAAGTATATATTTCACTTGAGCACAAATGATATTGAACATAGTTGATTAAAACTCAAAGGAAACATCATACACCTTCTTTAAAGTAAACTGTTTTTTTAACAAAATATTGACAATATTAAAATATTTATTTATTACTTATACTGTTCGTTTATCATGTATGTGCATGTAATATTGCAATAAAAGTAACACTTTTCCTCAGAAGTTAAGTTTATCTTATGTTAAATCAAATATAGTGTATATATACTAGATGTACTTTCACAGGGCCCCCCGAAAGTGCTCTGTTTGGAGAGTAAATAAAACTAAAATTAAGAGTAACAAATATTTTTATTTTTTGCTTTTGAAGTCCATATGTCATGCTGTGTTGTAGCCTACAGATTGAATAATTCTTCTCGTGATTCACGGCATGCACACGTTTCACTCCCGTCATGACAGTCCAAACTGCAACGTTAAGCGTCCCTATTGTGACGTCATTTTAATGTGGTGCGAGTAGTTAAAACAGGTGACCCCCTCCAGACGGCCCCCTTTCAGGGAAATAATGCCCTCCTATATTTTTGAAAACACTTGACATTTAAAGCACAGTTAGATCCTTGATTTTTAATTGCATTCCTAAATATACTTATGACATGCTGTGAATTAAACTCGTACTACAGTGTAACCCTAACCTTAGTTGGTATGAATATTTCCAAGGTCCACAATTGCATGTCATGTATTAATAAAAAATACAGACTGAACGTAAAATGTTAAAAACATCCTGCATAATAATGTTAACGGCGTTTTAGGGTAACATGACTTTTCTAGTCAATTTTGATAGGCTGATTTCGAAAATTTATGTTATCAAGCCGAGAAATGGTAATGAGGGTGTGGAAATGCATACATTAAAATGGATGTGAAATTGTTGTTTTTTTTTACCTTTTACATAACTTTTGTTGGCAATATAACCATGCATGGTTCCAAATTGATGCTTAAAGTAAGTAGGATATAATTTTTTTTCTGTGTAAAACATATCTGAGCACACAGTAGTATCAAGAGCCTTGTTACAATATGTTCTTATAAAGCATCATAGATATAACTCTAAAAGTGTTTGTTTCATTTCTAATGTTGTCACCTAAGGAAAACCTATACTCTAATGGTATTGCTAGTCTAGACACGTTAAATGATAGTTTAAGTATTCTGTAACAGTAATAATTCATTTCTACATACAGAGTATAATAAACAGCTAGAGTAGTATTTGGAAATAATGTAAGTGTGTTTGTTTGTTTCTAATGTGAGCTGAATTAATGGAGTTATGTATGGAAGTACATTGTGTTAATACAATAGTAGATTCAAAAACAACAACTTATAAACATTATGAAAATTATTTTATGTAAAGAATACACTAAAGTTTTAACAGGACACTGGTCTGTCTGCTTCAGTTCTATTGAAACATGTTCCATGTTTTCTACATAAAATAATTTTCAATATTTTTATAAATCGTTGGTTGTCAGTTTATTATTGAATAAATGTAACTGTAACAGTGTTTATGTAACTGTAACAGTGTTTATGTAACTGTGTTTATGTAACTGTAACAGTGTTTATGTAACTGATCCACACTATTCTAGCAACCACAATATGTTGGTTAGAGAATACAAACCTATATATGAGATATTTGATTTTTAGAGTTTGATTAGAATCACAAACTTACTTACATCCTATGTATTTAGTGTTATATTTTGTAAGCGCTCCTACTAGGGATGCTTTGAAGTGTCATATCATGCGATCGCAATACTAGTTTATGGTGTAGAGATATTCCAAGACCTGTTTTGCCAGCTTATGAAGACACTGGATGGGAGTGTATTAAAGGGAAGTGTATTGTCACTAGATACTCTTCCAGATGCATGTCTGGAAATACCTAGATGCCAGTGCAACATGGGATGTAGAAATATTCGCTGCAAGTGTCGTAAAGCAGATTTGCCATGTACAGGACGGTGTGGTTGCACCAGGTTTGTGAATAAAACCGCTGTATGAACACTGCTGAAATTGAGCTGTGATCAATCTCTTAACACTGTGTTCATGTAAATCACATTCCGAGTTGATATCTGCAGGACAACCTCTAATTACACGTTTGACTGTGTTCAGTATATGTACCATCCAAAGTAAGTATATGCAGAGTTGTAGTAAACATGATGTCACGTATCCAGTAGCAAAAGTCATCTGTTATATTTAAAATACATGTGTGTTATTAAACGTTATAAGTTTAATGTTTTCTCCTACATATAAGATGATTAGTATTCTAATAACTCAGCTGTGGAATCTTACTGCATGTGGTACTCGTCTAGTTTATATTAGTATTGCTACTGTTGAAGTGTTTGTACACAAATGTACAGCTGGAACAGACACAGGTGTATATAGTATAAAGAAAGGAATTGCGAACGCGTTTCTCTTTCATTTATACCACACATGCCTATATACAAATAACAAACAGCATCTCGCCAATAATTAATAGCATTTAAACAACAATTGGTGCCCATTTTAATATATGTATTATCACCCTTTAAACGCTAACTTCCAACTTGGTAACATAGATTTTCGTATTCGTCAGCTCAATTGTGCTAGAAACGTTTACCCCGAAATGCCCTAAGAAGTATGCTTTTTCCAATATTCGTATAGACTAGTAGCATTGTATATTTATACCCATTTCTAGAGAGAGAGGAAACCTTAAATGTGGCCCTTATGAATATGTAGATTATAGGTAATAAGAAAACCTAATATCTTTATGTAATGAAACTTCTTGTGTTAGTCTCCAGAAATATCACGAATAGCTTCAAAAAATACAAATAAATAAAGTGTAAGAAATCAACCAATTGCAAATGAAGAAAGTATTTTGGATAAAGAGAGAAATGATAGTGTAAACTGAACGTACACAAACTGAAACAGAACACGCTTAAAAATCTGAAGTTGCTTTAGTTACTATTTATACTTATTTCAAAATTAACAAAGGCTTTGTATAAAACAAGAAATAACTGAGAGAATCTAAATTCGCAAACGAACAAAAACGAAAAAAACACTGGCAAAGTAAGAAACTGCAAACGTGGTGATACCTTAAAAAGGAAATAAGATATCATGAAGACTTCGTGAGTTTTTAACGTCGAGACAGGAGTGGCTTTAACTTCAACCAATCAAAGCTTCTTAAAATGATCCACTCAGCATGTGAAAATTGTGAAGACGAATACCCCATAACACATGTCTGATGAACAGCAGAAAGAAAGCTACGTTTTGGGCTTCAGTAAACAATAAATATCAAGCTATTCCCTGAAAGCTAGAACTATGATTTCACCATATACTTGACAATGCAAAGAAGAGTCGGTTGTATGTCATTAAGCCTGTACAAACCACACAAAAAAATGAGAAGAAATTAAACTACTCATGCGAAGTCAAGTTCCTCAAGGGCCGTCTGAGCCGGTTCCATCAAACCGTACCTGAGGATTACACCAACAGCACCAGTTCATTAGACCACGTCAGAGCATCAAGCAGGAAATTCTGGCCACAAAACAGTAGGAAGTTCATGTTACAATAGCTTGAGTAATTGATGCTACAGGTTTTCTAACAGAATGAACGAGTTATACAATTCTGAGTTGATTCGAATTACGTTACTATGGAACATAATTTGTATGCTCACTTAGAAAGTTCACATTTTAAGCAACTCTATATTATTGATTCTTAATAACTCATTCATATATTTAAAAGAATAGTTAATTTATTATAGGAAGAGCAGGCGTATTAACCTTTTAAATCCATTCTCCATATGTGTGTGCAAAACAAGATTAAATGATTTATCACCAACATTTGCTTGAGGTCATTATAAATGATTCAAGCTGGTGGGTGTTGAGAAATACTTATCGACTTTATTTATTTCAGAATGGATTTTGTTTATATGTCATTTATTATTTAAAATATGACAGATTAATATTGTAAACTTGCAATGCACAGAATCAAACAAAAGTTACTTATTGGTTTCCCCATCTCTTCTGTGAAGATTGGACAAAAAATGTAATTTCTTTAAAAAGAACAAAATCGATTTCTAAGTATTTATTACGTAAAGTTTTGTAGTGTGTAATGTCTGAACACAAGAAAGAAACATATATCCAGAAATTAGTTTGTTTCGTTTTTCGTATGTGTGTAATTGTTCTTGTTTTGTCTATTTGATTTATATACATTAGTATTTAGATTGTTTTATTTTATTTTCGATACAGTTTCAATTTCAGTGGATGCTGAATATTTGATCATTTGTAATCTGGTGTCCAGCGTCGTTTATTTTTCTCAATCCTAAAGGACCAAAGCTGGACTAGTTTTCCGGACTACAGATTCGAGGGTCCATGGTTCTTGCCCTTTTGCCAGGGGATCGCTTCACACACTTTGGAGCCGTAGGCCCGTTATAAATAAAGGTCAAATCCTACTATTTGTTTCAATTAGCCTAAGAGTTAGCCGTGGGTGCTATTGACTAGCTGCTTTCCCTTTAGTTTATCAGTTCAACATTACTGACGGATAATGCACATAGCTATTGTGTAACTTGGAGAAACTATCCAAAACCAACAAAAGAACCGTTAAGACAAAGAAAAATAACTTCATTAGTCGTAAAAATACGTATTCTGAAAACGGAAATTCGACTCCTCACGGTGGACACAGCAGATAGCTCAATGTGGCTTTGAGAAACTATCCAAAACCAACAAAAGAACCGTTAAGACAAAGAAAAATAACTTCATTAGTCGTAAAAATACGTATTCTGAAAACGGAAATTCGACTCCTCACGGTGGACACAGCAGATAGCTCAATGTGGCTTTGCTCTAAAACAGACAAGAATACTTTTTTACAAAATAATTTAGAAATAAATTAAAACATTTTAAGGCCTACAAGTACGAATAACAGCGAGATAATCGATTTGGCTAAATAAAAATAATAAAATAAATAATGATCGAAAAGAATGCAGGTGCATTTTTACCAGATAAGGGGCATTAAAGTTTCTCATTACTTTTATATTCGCTTTAAATTAAAATTATACATTATGTGTTCACAGAAACCAATCGTGTTTCAATTTTATTCTATTTTCACTGTGATAAAGTATTTGTATTTCGTATTTATAGCAAAACTAGTAAGACTATCTGCGCTGTCTCTAATTTAGAACTACTAACCAGAAGGAAGGTATAGAGCATCCTATTGCCCATTATCCGCACTAGAGGGTTGACTGTCGCTCTTTATCGCACCCATAGCATAAAGGGGGGGGGGGTGTTTTCGGTATCGCATGGATTCAAACCGAGCTCTCAAATCCAGACTTTTACCACAGGGTCAAACTTATCGCAGATAGCGCTCGTGTAACTTTGCGCGAATATTAAAAAAGAAACAATGAATCTAAATATTCTAGTATAACAATGTCCCGTTGCTGAAAGTAAATCTCACGAATTCCACAAACTTAGAGAGGATATATTACAGATTACTGGAAGTATGGTAAAACCATTGTGACATACAACAGTTGCAGTACTTGACCTTTATGCACGATGTCATTCTGCAAGCGTTAAAATGCGATACAACATTTCAAAAAGTCCATATTGGCAGGTAGTGTTACTCCAAATTTAGTAGAATTGTAAGGTAAAAATTCCAGAAAACATTTTTCCACATATTCATATCAAGTATGGCCAAAAGTAGGCAAACGCCATTGGTTACGTCTATACAGGTAACTTTCCGTGGTTGTGAAGTGATGCAAGCTTCTTTAAGTAGTTTCAAAGTGACTGCTTTGAAGCAGGCATGTGGGAATTCGACAGTGATTTGTGTGTGTGTGTGTCAAATGTGAAGGATTGTGCTGAGTGTTATGATGTGGAACTTGTCTGTATAATGTGAGCAGTTATAAATGCCCAAGAACATCATGAGATCTTCAGCTAATCACTAGGCCACGCCCTGCCTTGTAAGATTATTTTTTATTATTATCAGAACGTTTTAATAAAGAACCATGAACAAATATATAACTACATAGATATAAAACCTTTCCTTGAAGTTTCAACTGGATATCTATTTATCAAATGGCATATAATGCTAAAATATGGAGCTCTATCCGTATAGTGATCACGGTGCAGATATCACATTATGCAGCTTTGCGCTTAAAATAAATTTTCTTAGTTACGCACAAGAAGCGATAAGACCAATTTATACTTTGCATTAATTTTGAGATGAAAGATACCTCTTTAAATAACTTAAATAAAATCTTACTACCTTCCCCTCGAGAGATCTTATATAGAAACATTTTTTTCAAGGTGGGTTCTGCACCTAAGAATTATCTTGAAAGTAAAGTGCTTTAAGCAACGTGTTTTTTTTATGTATATCGTCACGGATATATTCTACTTGACTAATCTTTGCTTAAAGACATGAGCAATGATCTTGGAAAGTGGTTTAAAGAAATCTAACTGTTCCGTTAACAAATGTTGTGAAAACAAAGCTAAACAAATGTTTCAGCTATAAATGGAAATATTAGATCATCTAATATTCATAAAGATAGTTTCATTGTTTAGCAATATACTTAGTTTGCATATTACAACAAAACAGGATATTACATTGGCAGGGGCTAAAGCCCTGAATCTCCGGCTTACAATATTGCGTGGATGTCGATACCCTATTAAGTGAGCTACCAGGATTCAAACCCTACCTTGGCTGTTACAGAATTATTACAGGTATTTCGAAACTTAACTTGGTAAAATCATGTAAAACATTATTGATTTTGAAATTTTAACAAATCTGTGTACTTGAAAATAATCTAAAACAAAATGGAATTAATGAACGTGAAATATGTATATAAGATGCAAGTTATGTCACAGCCTGTTACGTTTGTGCACACACAAAAATGCGAGTAATGAAGTTTGTTTGTTTTGAATTTCGCGCAAAGCTACACGAGGGCTATATGCGCTAGCCGTCCCTAATTTAGCAGTGTAAGACCAGAAGGAAGGCAGCTAGTCATCACCACCCACTGCCAACTATTGGGCTACTCTTTTACCAACGAATAGTGGGATTGACCGTCACATTATAACGCCCTCACGGCTGAAAGGGCGAGCATGTTTAGTGTGACGGGGATTCGAACCCGCGACCCTCAGATTGCGAGTCGAGCGCCCTAACCACCTGGCCATTCCGTGCACGCATGACGTATAATATAAGCACTCTGTAGGAAAAACACCATAAATAACATTAAGAAATAATCGAAATAACTTTATAACACCAAATAATAGGGAAGCCAACTTTTAAAAGAAAACATAATTTACAAAATGGAAATTTATCAGGTTGCTGTTGCTTTCTTGGTGCAAAGCTATAAAATGGGCTACCTGTGCTGTGCCCATTGCATATAATTGTAATTTTAGATTCTAATCCTGTAAACTTACTGTTGACCTATCGGAGACAGCTCTAAACAAGTAGGAAAACACATTAATTTTTGGTACAAATGTTAAAATAAAAAGCATAAAAAACGACGCTACTCAAAACAAGAGACAATCTACCCTTTAAATATGACAATGCACAATACAGTTAGTAAGTAATGCCAGCGGCACTCTGAGAGTTAATGTAATGCACAATACAGTTAGTAAGTAATGTCAGCGGCACTCTGAGAGTTAATGTAATGCACAATACAGTTAGTAAGTAATGCCAGCGGCACTCTGAGAGTTAATTTATTTAGTTTATCTCTAAGTGCACAGTTTAATGTGAACTGAAGTTATTATTATTACTATATCTATATAAAAAAGAAGAGTCAGGTGACTAGTTTGACGTTACAATTCACGTCGACAAATGCTTATTTGATGCTATAATTTTCGAAACCCAGTATATGACCAAAATGCGTTCACAGGTTAAGACTTACGATCATCTAGACCACTAATGTAAGTCCATCGAAGTAACATGCTTTAAAATTAGTGAATCAATGAGCTGTTAAAGTAATATTGTTCATTTCTCACTCAGATAAACATCTCAAGCTCTTTTAAATCTTCTTATGTCTTTAGTTAACATAGGGGTTTCTTAAAAAGGAGAATTATAATAAATAATAAAATTTATAATGTCCTTTTTTACTTAATAAAAGAACTACCTTTCTAACGAATTGCAAATAAGATAATTCATATATGATTTAAATAATCGATCAATCACTGTAGAAAAATAAGAAAAAAATGAAATTTAATAAGTTTTCATATTCACGCACGTACAATGACCTTCTGATACTGTTTGTCTATATTATTTCATCGTGATTAAACAATTCAGTGAATGAACAAAAACAGTCACGCGAAATGCTCTTAGGCATAACTATGACGGAATGTGAGTGCTTCTGAATTAAAATAATCAGTTCAGTTATGCATTATGGAAAACGTTGATGGCTTAAGTAAATAAAAACAAGTAAAATCACATTAATTTGATCATATAGGGCTAATTTATGGAGTTGGTTGTGAAATCATCCAATCTTAAAATGTTGTTGGTTATTACAGTTAAAATTGTAATAAGATTATTTTTGGGTGCAAATGTGGAGAGAATACCTTTGTTATCACCTTATCGGTCTCTTTGATTTAACTCAGTCACGTTTCAGACATTAAACTTTCTTATAGACTATGTTTATGTAATATCTGAATTTTTATAGCAAGTATTAAAAGACCTTTTACTACTGAAGATAAGGTATATAGGTACGCTACGCCGTCTCACTCTGTTCTGAGAATCTGTGTTAGTAAAAAGAAATAAGTTAATTAAACAGTTTGCGTTAATAAACTTTAGCAGCTTCAGAGCCAGTTCTGATCTCGCGACTCTAGCATGCAAATCCAGCAAGTCAGGTTAGAACCTTATATTTCAATCATTCCAATTAAAGTGATATCCCTTATCAAACTTCATGAAAATTGTTGTCGTCAACGATGAAATATTTTGTATTAATGCGCAAAAGTTTTATAACTTGGTTGTTATTCTCTCTGATAAACGAAAGGGTTTTGATAGTCGACTGTGTAGTTACATAAACATTATCTGCTGTGTTCACAGGATACAAAATAAAATAAGTTTAAAACAACAAGAGACGAGTTTTCTCACAGTAATCACTCAACCGCTCAGTGAGTCGAAAGATGAACAAGTGAAAATATAACTGAACAAAAATGTAACGCGCACAGTGGATATTTAACTAAACAATATAACCTTATGCTGCTTAAAAAAAAAGCAGTGTCCAAAGTCAAAATTCCATCAAATATCCCCTTGAAATGTAGAGAAAAGATATCATGATTAAGTATCTTCAATTTGGTGCTTTATATCAGCCTATTAAAAATAATATATTTTCTTTGGAACGCGCGTAGAACTAATATTTTCTTCGGGTGTTTTATTTGGGAGTTCTTAAAAAGACTGATTTGATATCGTTGTTTTAAAGCACTAACTGGACTTATACCACATTCTTGTCAAGTTACTAAGTGGCAAAGCAGTCTTCCTGTTTTTTATAACTCATTTTTTATTTTATTTTAGGTACAGATAAGCTTGTTACTTAAAACGGCATTGTTAAGGCTCGTTTAATGATGTAACACTTGTTACTTAAAACGGCATTGTTAAGGCTCGTTTAATGATGTAACACTTGTTTTTTGCACAAATTATATATTGAAATCCATTCACTCCATATGAATTCATTATGAGATATCTGCTTGCGCGTGCTGTTACACAACCACATCCGTGCAGAGCGTATCGATTTCAATCATATCATATTTAAAGAAAGGCATTTTTCATTACTCTGTTTATTAGCTTGTTACATACAAGCAAATGTTTTACAAACTATTCTTAGAAGGCTCGGCCCAGTGTCTTCAAGGTTCTATCTATAGATAGTCATCTATAAACATAAACAAAACACGTAATTTTTAGAAAGTAGAAAAATTCATTCTTTGTTTCTTGAATAAAAACGCCCATTGTCTTAGTTTTATAGTCACTAAGTTAAAAAATAAGTTTAAAATATTTAAGTTACACAAAACTTATAAGTCAGTTTAATATGTTAATTACAGTTATGGACAGAAGTTTTCCATAATCCTAGAACTTAAAAGTGGGACGTAATTTTAAAAATATATATATGAACATGATTTAGATGTTTTTGTTTCAAATTAAGCACAAAGCTACACATTGGGCTATCTGTGCTCTGCCCACCACGGGTATCGAAATCCGGTTTCTAGCATTGTAACTCCGCAGACATACCACTGTGCCACTAGGGAGCTATAATTTAGATCGGTTTCTGCGTTTATGTTATGAAGTTTGGAGATAGCTGTACGGTACGATAGATTTACGATGGTGGACAACTAAGGAAGCATACTAGAAAGATATACGTAGGACAACAAAGACAAACCACCTCAAGTAATCGCGGTGATGAATTTAAATTTGATGACGATGAACCCATTTAAAAAAAAATAAAAGTTTGGAGACGGCTTGAATGGGTAATGAGGAAAACTTTTATTATAAATGTACAACGTTTCGACAAA
>NW_013666263.1:150412-156351 GCF_000517525.1 Limulus polyphemus
TTTGTCGAAACGTTGTACATTTATAATAAAAGTTTTCTTCATTTCCCATTCAAGCCGTCTCCAAACTTTTATTTTTAGATCGAATATTTAACATCATTTAATCAAAGGAACTGCAACATGGTATTTCAAAAGACTTCCAGAAGTATAATAGTAGTATTAATTAATATTTGCAGTGCATTCTATGGTTTTTCATGAATTACTTAAACCTCTCAAGTATGCACTTAATGAAAAGCTGAAAGGTCGAACTATTCTCTAAATTCCTCCGTGAAGCCTTTAAACGTAACATTACTAAGAGGTTTTATAGGACTTTAAGGAGCAAAAATATATATAATTTTGGAATGATTCAAAGCTTTGGACCTAACTGTAAAATAAAATTTATTTTTTCTGAAATATGTAGGCTTCATTCTTTCCGGTGAATTCAGATTCTACTTGGTTTTAAATATATATATATGTTTTGCTTAATATTTCTCAAGTTGTGACGTATTTCATCTCACAGAACGAAGAAAGACGTTTTTATATACAGCTATAGATTTACAACATTTAAATAGGACACAGCGGTATGTCTGCGGACTTACAACGCTAGAAACCGGGTTTCGACACCCGTGGTGGGCAGAGCACAGATAGCCCATCGTGTAGCTTTGTGCTTAATTACAAACAAACAAGCTATGCTACGAAATTATAACGAGAATTACCCGAGTCATTCTATAAATATATTTCCGCATAATAACCATTTTGCATGGTTGACGTACTTTAAATTTATAAGGCAGTATGTACAACATTCTTTTGGTTTTATATGTGGTATGTAACTTTATTTATTTTAAAGTTTGTGTGAGATGTAAGATTAAATAATTAGTTTTTTTCGAGAGGGGCAAACAGTGAAGGCACTGAACAATTCAGCATTATTAAAATGTTTGTTCATTTTATGGGTAGTACACAGAAAACGAAATGTTATAATATTCGAAATTTAGTGTGCCTTACCATTCATTACAAGTAAGTAAGACTTTCTCATAATCGTTTTATTATCCGCATTTTAAAAATAACTTGTTAAAACTGAAATGAAGATTATGTATATATCTATATTTCGTCTGTATGAGAGACTTACACTCGGGAAGCTGCATAAAAGCCTTTGGTATTTCAAAAAAGCAGGGTTCGACAGCTCTATGACTAGGCATATCTATTTAATATTTCTGGAGGTTTTACTTTAAACAGTCTCTCTTTTTCACTCAGTGTGCACATTTATTTTCTGTTTACCATACACTTTATTTAAATATATATATTAAGGAATCTTAGTTTTGGTAACACATTTAAAGCCTTATAGATAGTTAAAATTATATATGATTATATATGTTTATACATATATATATATATATAGGGGCATTTAGAATATCAAAATGGTGACAAAAGCAATGAAAATTTTTAAGGTCCAAATACTTCCCTTACATTTTTTCTAATATTGTTAAATAAATATACATCTCCTCATTTATTTTTCTTTAAGAATAATATTCATATGAATTTCATTTATAAAATAAAGTTTTGAACGTAAGCTTACTCCATAAGAGTTCAGTTTACCTGAAAATTATTGTGAACATAAATGTATTATCATTTTATGAAAATGATGTTAATATACATGCGTGCTGTGTAATATAGGACAACAACTCTGTAAAAACTGTCATAACTTTTATCAACGCTATCGTGGTAGCTTTAATAAAGTGCTGAAGAAGGCAGTTCAAAAGTGAAAAGTTTAGTCTTTATATATCTTCATTAAAAGTTGTTTATTGTTGAGCACGAAGCTACACAAAAGGCTATCCGTGCTCCGCCGAAGGCGAGCATCGAACCCTAATTTTTAGTGTTATAAGCCCTAAAGCTTATCGCCAATATATATATATATATAGAAATGTTTTATCTATAACTTTCTATTTCTAACATGCTCACACTGACCGATAAATATCGGTTAACTAAATGAAGTTCTGAAAAGGTGTGGAAGTTGTATTTTTTCAGATATACTTTATTGGCTTTTCGTTATTCATTGCAATTTTGAATTATTTCGCCTTTAAGTTAAGAATAAAGAAATTCTCCTGCTCGTATACACAATATCTTTGTGCAACATACCCTTTCACATTCTAAACACCTAACTGTGATTTCCATTCATTTACTCAATGATTAGAAACCAGTTTCGAAGCACCATCCAATAACTCGACTTCCTTGTGATTTTAGAACGAGGTCATTCATTGGGGTGGTTGAGCGTAATTCGGAACGACTCTCTGTTAGAAGCTACTCAATGACTGTCAGTAACGTTTTTGTAATCTTCTCTTACTTTCTAATATCGTTGATTTATGTCTCTTAAACTAGTCATTTATGTTGTTTTTCGATCTCAGCTTGTAGAAAAATAATCTTCTAATTTTATACTTTTAACAAGGTTTTATAAACTTTTACTTTGATTTCGTGGCGTTGTTATGTATAAGAGTTAAACTAATGTCGTTGGGATAATTATATATTTTGTAATATTTCTACAATATACGAGTTAGTAATAGAGGCTGTTTATACCTTGTTACTGAAACCTGAAACCGACTCCAAAGGGCAAAGATAACAAGATAAGAATAATTCTAAGTTTTCTTTTCTACTTTTATTTTTACAAAATACTATGCAGTTCGGTCCTTGTTAATTTTTTTCCACATTTATTGATGATGTTAAGAACTCTACAACTTAATCAAGACATTATTATATAATGTGTCCTTCTGATTACATTAAACCACTTTCAGCTTCAGTGAACATGTTTTCATGCAGATTATTAAGTTATTATTATGCACTTGTAGAAGATACAATACTAAGTAGGGGTGGCGTGGCCTAGCTTTTATGTTTCAGGTTGCGGATCAGAAGGTTAAAGTTTCGATTTGCAGCTATACACGCTTCACACTTCAGTTATGAAGACACTATAAATGTGACAGTCATTTCCTATTCGGTTAAAAGTTTCCATGTAGGCAGCGGTTACTGCTGAATTGCCCTTCCAGTGGTCATTACAATTAATTGGAGATGGCTATGCTTGGCCTTTGGGATCACTAACTCGAAATTCACATGGAGCCTTCAGGTTAAAAATACCTTTACTAATTAAGTTGTTTTTCGTCATAATTCTGTATTCATTTACACGAAAACAGACATTGTTAAAATAAACTTCCACGACTTTTCTACAACAGCGACTAAAATGTAACAAAATCTTTCCATTGCAATTACTTGCAGGAAAATAATGCAAGAAATAAACATAATATCTTTTATCTATCACGATTTTGTGTAAAACTATCCAGTTTGACAGGTATCGTCGAAGCGAAAATGTTTTTTACTTCTTTATATCATTGCATCTTTTCAGAACTTAACACTAGGAAAAATTATACATATGTATATATATCATATATAATTAGTATCAGTTTTTACCAATATTTTCAATTATTAAGTTATCATTCAGAAGATGAACTTAAAGCATCAAAAATCATAAAATTAATGTGAAACAACCCTTGATAAAAAGCATAATCAAAGTATTAACTCGTTATTACTGAAATAATTAACCTAGTTCTGTCAAGTGTATCACTTGAATTTGTGATGGATTACATGGAAAAGCAAAAAAACTCAACTTTCGGCTTCGCCAACAAAATAATAAAAATCTAGAAATGAACCTTAGTTCATCTTAGACTTTGGCATCTTTATTTTATTAGGCACAATTTATTCCAGAAATTTAAAGTATAAAATATAGCTATTTTACTTTTCAAGCACTTAAGATACGGTTTATTGAAATATTATTATGCAAGAAATTATTTCTGGTTTATCATAATTATTATACCACATATTATCCCATTATAATTTTAAAATGCTCATAGGATAAAAAAATAAGGTAATCAAAAAAATTGTTTGTTTTAGCGCTATCTGTGGACTGTCTGTTGTGTCCACCGCCAGAAATCGAAATCGTTGTAACTCACCAAACTTACCCCTGACCCATCGGGGAACGGGTATTAAAAAAGATAAGACCCAAAACCCTAGCGCTTTCAAAAGGTAAACCTTCCTTCTTCAGAGGTAAATGAATATTATGTGTTATTATGAAACACATAACGTACATAATTTGATGGCATCATTACAAAAAGTGTTACATGAAACAGAAAAACGAAACCGATATCTAAATTTTTACAGAGGAAATGTATTTGAGTCGTCGATTCAGAATGTTTGCATTTTTAAAGCTTTTTAAAATAGTTGAGGGTTTTTGTTTGTTTTACTCTAGGAATCTCACAGGTAAATGAAATATTCAAAAAGACTGATAAGAAATTATAGTGAATATTTTCTTCAAATGCATGATAAAAAGAGCTGAAATCATTGTATGCTTTAGGATCATCATTTATTCATTGAAAAATGTTTCGGTGATTATATATCGTTAATTAAAACATGTTTACCCTGAGAATCATCATATATATAAAAAGATCAGAGTTAGGACTTAATCAGATCAAACTATCAGATTATCAAAAAAAGGATAATCAGTAACAAGTTTGGGCTCCCCTGGTATGGTTCTTTAAGGTAAACTTCTGATAAGTCTTTAACGGTTTTTCCCCCATTATTCACTCATTGTAACGTTTAGTTTTCTGATATTTTTGATAGGTAAAGGTAATGATGTACACGACGTCAAAAAATGTCTCAGAAATGTTTCATATTATTTAGGTTAGGACTGCTTGTTTGCCTATCCATTGTTCAAAGTTTTTGTCTGTTTGTTTAAGATATAATCTAGCATCACCCTGGTAATATAAAACATATTGTTGGTGTTGATACTTTTCACTATGATGTAGGTCCAGCTTATTTTTCTTTGGTTAACTTGTGTTCAGGGTTACTGACAAGGAGTGGAATTCTCCGAAACTAGTATAACCCAATAACACGTTGATCAAAGTGTAGATTGAACTGGACCTCCCTTGCACTTAGACTTCGAGATTAAACAGTTTTCGGAATACTAAGTTTATTTATACTTGGTAATATGAAACGGGACATTACTCTTCAAGAAGACAAACCCTTGTTCGATTGTAAAGAAAAGAAAGATCATATGATTTTATGAAATACCATGTCACTGTATTGTCAAGCAGTCAATCCGTCCCTAGGGAACATTTTCACACCATAACTGTACCATCATCGGAATCGCTATATTAAAGCATGCTACAATAACCATATTGTTCACCTCTGAATCACTAGAGGCTAAACCGTCTATCATTGATAGAGACAATAAAACCTTCACTTACCGTGAAGAGGGCACGTGCCCATTGAGTGACGTTGCTGACAGTTCTGGTGGTCTCGACAAAAATAAAAACTCTTCTCAACTTTAAAGTAAGTTGGTGAACTTTTCCACTCCAATTGCTTTCCTGAAGTCCATATTGTGTCCATGGACGATGTGTGAGCTGGCGATTTTTGACAACCATGTTGTGCAGATAACTGTCACTAAATTGCAAAATTTTACACAGGCTGGCCTTATATATATTATCCATATTATCTGGTGTACAACTTTTACATCTAATAAATTGTCCATAACCTTCCTTTAGGGAGACCTATATACTTTGCTGTTGGGTTATTTAGAACAAAGCTGCTCAATGGAGTTTTTGCGCTTTCTCCACCGTAGAGAATCGAACCCCGGATTTTAGCGTTGTGAGTCCGTAAACTTATATGCTGAACCCACCGGGATAAACACAACAAAATGAGCTTGCACTTACCTTTGTGTTTGTCCGGTTTCCAATATTTGAACATCTCTGAGGGTCTGTACTTTCACCTAAAAAACACCATAAACTAACAATGGCTGGAGACGGCTTAAATGGGTAATGAAGAAAAACTATATATATATATAAAAATAAAAAAAAATAATATATATATATATATATATATATATATATATACTCTCTCTACTATATATATATCGTACTCTCTCTCTC
>NW_013666263.1:156372-161568 GCF_000517525.1 Limulus polyphemus
AAATGTACAACAAATTTGCTGTCATGTAAACTTATATTAAAGTTTTTCTTCATTACCCATTTAAGCCGCCTCCAGCCATTATTAGTCTCAAAGTGGGTTCCTCGTCATCGAACCATAAACTAACGATACAAGAAAAAACGACCACATGTGAAATGATCACTAAACCCGCAAATTAACATAATTCAAAGACAATTTATGAAAACAAATAATTAATATGGAAAAAGAAAAAAGATAAAGTACTTCTAATGAAAGTATAAAAAGTTTATCAATTATAAAAAAACATGCCTTGACTATGCGGATGAGGAAGGTATGAAAAGTTAAAAATATTGGTATTTTTGTGTAAAAATTAACCCCAAATTTCCGTCCTTGCAATTGCTTTGAAATATGTTAATGCATGGTCTGTATTTTAAACTTTTGCACCTCTAACCGCAATACCCTGTGAAACGTAGAAGAACACAAAGCACAAAGCTACACAATGGACTATCTGTACTGTGCCAATCACGAGTATCGAAACACAATTTTTAGTGTTATGAGCCGACAGAATTACCGCTGTGCTACAGAGTGTGTAAATTTATTGTCATAACTAGAAAGAGTGAAAGACAAACCCCAAATTCTAGGCACTTGGAATTATTGAGGGAGGCATTATGAAAAGGTGCGTAGTAGAAAGTTTTACAAAACCCCAAATCCCAAAAACCACAGTGTGACGAAAATTTCTGCAGACCTGTGTTTTAAAAACATGCTTGGACAATTTCTCTTATGTAAAGATATATTCATACAAGGTGTTACCTAATGTCTATTATGCCGGGCTGCTGTCCTGAAGTTCCAAGATTCGAGTCATTTTACGTGACAGTCAGTCAGTACCATCAGTCGGTTTAAAGTAACCATGTAAGTGGCGAGTGCTGCTCGCTGACTACCCTTCCTCTGATCATCAGTTCTGAGTTATGCATGGCTAATTTTAAACCTACGATTCTCTGATCGAGTTCTTTAGCTTAAGTGTCGCAAAATATGTCGTTCTGGCTGAAATTATTAAACACCGTATTCATACAACTCATATAAAAAATTTGAATATTTGTTAGAAACTCTTTAGTCAAAGTTTGCAAGTAGACAACGATATATTATCATACATAAATTGGAGTTATGGAAAGACACTAATATTTTAATTGCTCTGATTAGAATAGGTACCTCATAAGACTAAGTAAGGAAACTGGCATTTTTTTAGTTATAAATGCAACATAGCTATTTATTGCCCAAAAAAATAACTTGTTGTAACTTCGTTTGAGCAGGGAAAGGAAAATGGCTTATTTTTTAACGAGGTTTTGAGTTATTTTAAGCGTAAGTTGTTCAAATAATAGTAACAATAAACATAAACCCGAAAAAGACAGATAATCTGCAGGAAGAGGAAGGGATTGGAGCCCCCTACTTGGATCATTGAACAACAGGCGACGCAGAACATACATATTCTACCTTCAAGTGAATAGTTCCTTTCGGCGAATACATTATCTCAATCTGTCAGATATAAAACATAGGCTATTTTATTATGATTGCTATATATATGACATCAGTTTAGTTCGGGGTCTAGTGTTTGTATTACACTTGTAGGTATAGGTGACACTCATATACTTTTTTTTCTAAACTAGTAGCTTAATCAAAACTATCTTCAAGAAAATTAAAAACTCGTGTTTATTATAAAACAAAGGATGGTAAATAATTATTAATTGTTCAAATCTGATGTCTGTTACCTTATTAGGACATGTAAACGTGCTAAAATTTAAAAAAGGAAAAATATAGAAAATTTCAAGGTACATAGCTAAATTATATCTTAGGGCAGTTTTCTACTCATCGTATCCAACCCAAAATCTGTTCAGGTTAAATGAATGACTAAATATAAGATTATTTAAAAGTATGTCTTTAAAAATTCATTAACCTTACATAGACATATAATTATATAGTTGTAGTAGGTTAACCGAGAAATGTGCATTATTTTGATCGTTGACTGTTGCAGAAATAATTGAATTTTGAGTGAATTAAATAAACACATAACCGCCTCCTATTGGATTTAAGCACTGCAAAATTCTTATTGGGTCTAACTAAGCACTAGTATGCTTTTATTGGGTCTAAGAACTAGGAAATTCTTATTGGGTCTAAGCACAAGGAAGTTCTTATTGGGCCTAAGCACTTAGGGAATTTTTATTGGGTCTAACTAAGCACTAGTAAGCTTTTATTGGGTCTAAGAACTAGGAAATTCTTATTGTGTCTAAGCACAACGAAATTCTTATTGGGCCTAAGCATTTAGGGAATTTTTATTGGGTCTAAGAACTAGGAAATTCTTATTGGGTCTAAGCATTTAGGGAATTTTTATTGGGTCTAAGAACTAGGAAATTCTTATTGGGTCTAAGCACAAGGAAGTTCTTATTGTGTCTAAGCACAACGCAATTCTTATTAGGCCTAAGCATTTAGGAAATTTTTATTGGGTCGAACTAATCACTACTAAGCTTTTATTGGGTCTAAAAACTAGGAAATTCTTATTGAATCTAAGCACAAGGAAGTGCTTATTGGATCAAAGCACTACGAAATTCTTATTAGGCCAAAGCATTTAGGAAATTTTTATTGGGTCGAACTAAGCACTACTAAGCTTTTATTGGGTCTAAGAACTAGGAAATTCTTATTGAATCTAAGCACAAGGAAGTGCTTATTGGATCAAGGCACAAGGAGGTTGTTGTTGTGTCTAAGCACTTAGGAAATTTTTATTAAATCTAAGCACAAGGAAATTATTATTGGGTCTAAGCACATAGAAAATTTTAAGGAACTGCAGAAATGTAGCGCATTAACAAATCCTACACTTTCCAATTCTTGACGGGACGAACTTACATGGATTTTGTCAGGTGTGGTAGCAGCGAAGACCATATATAGTAGAACGTAGTAGCCTATTCCAGTACTAAAAAATACATAGTAAAACGTAGTAGCCTATTCCAGTACTAAAAAAATACATAGTAAAACGTAGTAGCCTGTTACAATACTAAAAAATACGTGATGATTTTCCCGCGTTTAGAGTTCATAAAATTACGGTAGATAAATTAGACTTTATCTTCAAAAAATTTTCTAGTTTGTGCCTTTTTTACATGTATGCCCCAAACCTGTTTTACATGTATGCCACCTTTTTTACATGTATGCCACAAACCTTTTTTACATGTATGCCACAAACCTTTTTTACATGTATGCCACAAAATTGAGCGACATCTTCATAGAAATGTGAGGTTTGACCTTTTCCTTATGATATGGATTCAAACTTTTAAAATGATGACATGCAAGTGTCGTATACATTGAAATATGCAAAAGTAACCACATGTGTTGGAAACTATAACATGACTTAACACATTAAATTAGAATAATCTTAAATCACACAAACAAATTAATTCCTTGTTACTTGATCTAATAATCAACCACTTAAAATTTATCCATGAATAATATGCAAAAGCTACGGTCACCTTGAGCCTCTGTCTAACTAGTGTATATCAGTCCAAACGTACAAGGACAAATAAGATTTTGTTTTTCTCAAGAAAAAGATTACTTGATTTTGGGTGTGGCTGTCTACATTCGAACGAGAATATTCTGGTCATAAAATTCTAATTGTCGATATATCTATACCAGGAAGTACTTGGGATGCATGATTTACATTTTGTATAATTATATCTTGTCTAACTGATAAATGTTGAAGATCAGTTGGTGTAATGGCAGAAATTTACTGAATCACATTTTATGAGTTAGCGCACATAAGAACCGACAGCCTTGATTTTTGTACTTAATTTGATATAACTTTGATTAGTAGGTTTCGTTTAATGGCAGCAGTAAAATGCAGCAAGAAGAGTTAAGTCCACTCCCTCAAAAATGGGGCTAAGATTTGCAAACTTACAATGAGAAATACGCAGAGTTTCAAATGCTAATAATCCATCAATCATGAAAATATGAATCATTTATACCTATTGAAAGGTGAGATTTTTTCTTGTAAGTTATATACTCTAAACAAGTAAAATACTTTATTGTTTTTTTATTTCAGAACTGTCGTGCTTCAATTTCAAATTTTCTAGGGATCTATATATTGTCAGAGCGCCCTAAGAGGAAATAACGTAATATTATTAGCACATACACTTGGTTACAAAACTCTACGTACTTTTACTATTTAATATGTTATTAACAGTCCCCATCACTTTTTCTCACATTTGAGGACTAACTTTATATCAGGAAAAATGCACTTAAATTAAAGTTGGTTTGAAATATTTATGTCAATCATATATATTTTTCTATTCAAAAAGCCCCCCCCCCATCGCCATCTTCTACCAACATCTAAGAACTAATTACAGACCATATATAATTGTCAACGAATGAGTTACAATTGAACAAGACACATTCCACATTTTGTGGAGTGTAACGAATTTGTTGTTATATATTTATTTTAATGTCAACGTTTGTTTGGATTGAGTTTATATTTTAAAACATGCCTAGCTTATAGTGTTAGATATGTATTGCGAAACTCCTGCCTATTCTTTAAAGTTGTAGAAGATTCTCGAGCCTAAGAATCAAAAGTATATGTGTGTACGTAAACGCTTTAATTTGCATTGTTCTGTAATCTGAATTTTCTAGAAAACCTTCCCACGGCTATAAATATAACCAACACGACGCACCAAGAGAGGGTCTATTAGTACTTCGCTATAATCACTGTGCTATAAACTTCGTAAGCTATAACTGTGATTTTTATAAAACTTATCAATCGGAAAACTTAAGATATTTGACCAGGAATATTTATAAATTTCGAACGTTACAAATCGTCTAACTTCAGTGGATTCTCATCGGACATTAGTATTTTTACGAAAACATATAAATTCATCGTGGAGAGCTCAGCGCGTATGGCAAAGGACAAAGCTATATAGCTTCCCGGCGAAAGGTACTTACATCAACTCGTAATTACCTCGCTCATCGTAAACCCTCGATAAGATATCAAGGAAGTTCCAAACTAGAAAGAAGACTTTATATTGTTTGTAAGATTGTGAAACATTTGTTTGTAAATCATTCTTTGTAATAACTATTTGTAATAATTGTTACTATGTATTGTATTGTTGTGTGTATATTAAAACGTATTTGTGTTATAAACGAAGACGGTGTGTATCAATCTTGTTGGCAAATATCATAAATTGACTAAAA
>NW_013666263.1:161836-217366 GCF_000517525.1 Limulus polyphemus
ACTACTAAATTTAAATTATCAGTTAACTCAATTTCGGGCTAGTTTAAATTCCAATACGTAACAGGAGTCTAAACTATTATCATGCCAGTTTTACAGAGATTAGAGGAGGTGGCTAATCAGCAGACATGAAAGGAGTATCGGAGAATCTTAGAGCTGAATTGATCGATTTACTTGCGGAGATAAAATTTCTGAAGATAATGGCTGACGTTTTATTATTGAATTTGCCCTTCAGTTCGGTATTATTATTCTACTAATTAAAAGCTCGTTAATATGCAACAGTTTTGACACTGAAAATTTGATTTTCTATTGAAAATACGAATAAAATTGATTTAATGAGCAAAATAGCACAAAAATATCATAAAACAAACACTGTATGAATTTGTTCTGTTGTTTATAGAGTAATTACTTAGGGACGTGAAGAAATTGTTTTACATAATTTATTCAATTTTGCTATTAATATTTTTCATAATTCGATATAAAGGTTCCAACTTCACTGCTAGATGTTACATCTCTTCAGTAAAATTTCTACCGCCAACACTTTTTTTCGGTAAAACGAATTTTTCTTTACTTTAATTTTGAAGAACGGATTTTATAACTAGAAGCGCTAAATTATCGTTTGAATAGAGCTTTTCAGCTGCAGCAGCACTTGAGGCAAATAAGAATCTAACAACACATGAGGTTATAACGTAGCAAGGCACAAGCTATTGTAATGTGTCAGCCAACTTGTGGTGAAAAATATTTATTACATCCAGAACCATTCAAGCTACAGTGGGAGCATATACTTCGCTTCGAATCAATATTTATATTATAATCATGTTCTTCATGTTACAGTAAATTTTAAATATTGAAAATAAACATCAACTACAAAAAAACGAGCACATTCTGTGAATTGTTTTATCATTTTATCAAACGACATTCAAGTAAACCGATCAGTTCTTTACGTTTTTGGACTGTTTGCACAGAACAACGGTATCATTTAGCCTCGTTCTTATCCTTCTACTTTTGGTAATTAATTATAATAAAAGTTTTATTTTACTACAATGTATGTCGATAATTAATAGATGCTTAAAGACAAACACTAAAACAAGGTGTTCTAAACATTAAAAATATTTTAGTTATTCTTTTCCCAGTATTAATAATATGTAAACTCAGTTTTTTACTTGAAATGGCAGTAATGATGCTATATGATAGCTATACGATATAGAAATAATAGCAAAAATTTGTAGAAAAAAAGGTGTATCTATTATTTTAATATGTCAAGACACCATTAGCCGGTACTACGTTTTTTATGACGATGCTATAGAGTTGGAGTTTCTTGGTTTAACTTATGAAATGTTGTGTTTTAAGAACTGTCATTTTAAAGCGTGAATGTATATTTATTTAGCCTGGCAGTCAGTAATAATATATCTCGTAAACAAGTATTTTGTAAATTAAATCCGTTAAATCAACCATAAATCCCTTCGTAATCAGTTGAAGAGGGTTAGGTTACCATGGGAGGTACATAGACGGGATTGGGAGGAATGGAATCCGTTATAAAGGTCAGTGATTTCTGCCAAGGACATAGGCGATTACTGATTAACTTATGCCCATACATGGCCTAAGCACACGTCTGACTCTCCTTATTTATAATGCTAAACCCCATTCTTAAATGTTCATGAACTAACATACTAGGGCCTAATATGCTGACGACAGGAAATCAATGATTAAGAGAAATATGTTATTTTCATTTTTATACGAAAATAATTTACTGGTTTGAGAAAATAAAAGTATTTTGTATTTAGTACTTACAGCTTCAATAGTAAAAATAGCATCTTACCGAAGCCTTGTAAAGTTGACGGCCTTACACAAGGATTCGTTGTTTAGAGTATATCAGTATGTGGGGTTTGATGCTCTAGTGACACAGAAATAAAATATCGTGGAAACGTTTTATTTCAAATTTATCCCATATTGAGTTATAGAGTGAACACAAACTACAGATGATAAAACAAATAAACAGCGATCCTTGCCCTAATTCTCTATCTGTTTATTAAGATCCAAAGCAGGTGATAAGTTCTACTGAGCTTGCTGTCATTGTATGACATCATGCAATATTATATGTCTAGTAGGGTTTAGAATGGTAACTTTATACAAGAGGGGATTCTGGTGATCTTCTTTTCAATAATCTTGACAGCTGGGTTGGCAGGAAGCAAAAAAAAGATAGCAGAAGAATTTTCTGTTGGAGCTGATAATGTGAGTTAGGCTTAAGGAAATAAAGTTTATTCATTTGGCAATGAATGTGGTCACAATGAGAAAGTTTGTTTGTTGAAATTCGTGGCGCAAAGCTTCTCAAGGGCCATCTGCGCTAGTTGTCCCTAATTTTGAAGTTGTTGTTTGTGGTTGTTTTTTCAGCGAAAAACCACATAATGGACTATCTGCGCTTTCTATACCGCGAGGAAAATTTTGAAGGCAGCTAGTCAACATCACTCACCGCCAACTCTTGGGCTACCCTTTACCAACAAATAACGGAACTTACCGTCACATTATAACTCCCCAGTTGATAGAAAAAACGATGAAACGTTGGTTAGGAAGTCAAAAAGTGAAAAAAGCTGTATTTGTTTCAGAAAAATTATCTTTCACAATATCTGAAATCAACTTTAAAATATAATATGAGACACCCTGCTCCATGTTTTATTTTAAATTAAACGTGTTTTTTGTGACATCGTCGAACACTCTGTGTAAATATTGCCACACTATTTTTAACCCCAGTTTTAACCCTAAATTACATATAGTGCCATTGATCTGTCTGTGTATTTATCTGTGAACTATAATATAACTTTTGTAGTTATTTTTATGTGTCACATCTTGCCTCGAACTGATGAAAGAATTCACTGTTTAAAGTATGTCACTGTGCTTTATACTAGAAATGTTTTTTAACATGTTTATTTGTTTTGTTTTTGTAAAACTAAACCATAAATTATAATGAATGACTAGGAGAAGAAAATATTGTAGTCTAGTAGACTTGCAAAATTTTATTTTGTATTTCGCGTATTTTCTACCTTGTGAAAGAATTGACTCTCCTCCCCAAATGTGTCATTTGTACGTTCTTGTCGGATCTCAAGCACCAGTTACACCTTCGGAAAATTTGAATTATCCGGTACTGTTGATTTGCAATTATATATTTGATTTCGTCGTGGACATATATTCGTATTATGCTTTATTTTTGGGATTCATTTTTAGTTAAATACATTTTTGTCATTGTCATTATTATATTAAATTGATATTACTTATAATATGACCTAAACCTTACATTTGAAGAATATTGTTTGTTTGTTTGTAATTCAGCACAAAGCTACACAATGGGCTATCTGTGCTCTGCCCACCACGGGTATCGAAAGCCGGATTCTAGCGTTGTAAGTCATCAGACATACCGCTGTGCCACTGGGGAGCGAAGAATATTGTAATTGAAAAAAAAACTTACTTTTTAAGTAGGTGACTGTAAAATATATTTCGATACAAATTTAAATATGCCCTATCGCGCTTGTTGTTTTTTTATAACGTGTTAAGTGCATGTATAATATATTCATGTTTAAAATAAAGTTATAACGTTTTTAACGTAATTTGAATTATACAGTATTAACATATTTCTGTATTCAGCTTGATGAAGTAATTCGATTATTCATTGAAGAGGTTTGGTTCCTGCAGCTGGAGTTATTCTTCTTTGATTTAGTAGGTTATTTGGCTACGCGCACGCTTGGAATGCGCCGGTGTGCTAAGAAAAAGATAGGTAACTTTGCATTCTCACGCAAGGTCTTTCAGGTTCAGTCAGCCATCCAGCTGCTAGACGGCGAGGTCGGCTGACGACCTTGAGAAAAGACAACTTTTGAAAAGCGTTGTTTTCTATTGTGATGCACATACAGCTAGTTTGTTGCAGAACAATATCATGTCGGTGAGCCCCAGAAATCGACCAATCTCCATCTTGAGCGTCACGGAACTCAAGATAAATATCAAGGAAATGGTAATCTAGATTCAGTAGGGAGGGAATCTTTTAAAATTTAACATCCGTGTGTTACAACATAAATATGTATTCATACAAAATATTAAGATATTCCGACACTGAGACATAAAGAATAACATTGCATTCTCTCGTTACATTATATCGTTCGAGAAAGATGTTCTTTCCTTCACAATATGAAAAAAAAGAGTTTTCTTAAATGTGAAAAAATGGAAAGAAATTGAGGATTAGTACCTATATGCACAAAAACATTAACTATTATATGATAACATGCATTTAAAGAAACGTTTTTTTTCGTATCAAATTCTAGTGTGGTTATTAGATCAATTAAACGTGTTTTAATTTTTCAATACGCACACACTTTATTTTTCTTTTTATAAAATATTTTCATGTTAGAAAATTATAAATATATACTTGCTTTACATGGATAAGAATATAAATATATATATTTACTTTAAATGTTGTTGTTATTAAGCTCAAAGCTACTCAAAGGGCTATCTGTGCTTTGCCAACCACGGGTGTCGAAACCCGGTTTCTAGTGGTATAAGTCCGCAGACATACCACTGTGCCATTGGGAGGCTACTTACTTAAAAAAAAACTGGTTTCAATGTCTCTCTATGCATCTTATTATGCTGCTTATTTCACTGCAAATCAAGCGTTTTTAACATTTTTTTTGTTGTTGTTGGTTGTCTTGTTTTATCTATCAGTTAAAAATTAGAAAAATTCTGAAATTGGAATGGTAATTGTTTTTTAAAGATTGAAAATTCATATGTTTATTGTTTTATGTTCATTTGCTTTCTGTATCCAAAAATGCGCTAGAGATATAGAAGTAATGTCGTTTGTTCTAACTATAAAGTGTAAAAACTCCTGAAGTCGACAGAACAATTCCCTAAGTTTCTCTCAGAATTTGAAATACTTTATTTATTTCAAGTTAATCATAATTTTAACCACATCTCGTGCACTGAAGAGTAAACAATATTAGAAAGCTACAGTAGTAGCATACCATGCTAAGTATCCCAACTGTAAAACAGGAACAAACTATAGAACCTTTCAGTCCTACTTATAGCTTAGACTTTTTCATCAGGTCAGCTGAACACTATATATTTATATTGAAGAACTTAAAAAGGTGTAATAAATAACTGATACTGAGAGCACGACACTGTGTTAAGTTGAAAGAATAGCAAAAATAGAAAATTTGTAATAATAAAAATACAGTTAAAGGCTATATCAATTCACCAAAACTCTCTTGAAGGCCTGAACCATTTTCTTTTACATAATTTAGTAATATATGTTTAGACTATTCTGTAAAATTCTAATTATAGGCCTAACGAGAACAATCTTGCTTTGGTTAGTCAAAATGCTCTACCAATACTGCTAATGGCCACGATTTTAATAAATAAGCACATAGAATAATCAACAGATTCTTATTTAACAGAGAGAAACATTTTTAACTCACGGCAAAAAAAATAATAAAATTAAATCGAGAATAATAAAGCTATACTAAGGAGACAAAAAAACAAAAAACATTCTCATACACGATACTGATTATAGGCCTAGTGACCTGGTTAAGTATATGAAATTACAACAAAACATTTTCGAGACATTTGACATGTTCGTTCAAATTAAAGGTGGAGTATAATTGTAGAAAAATTACGCGTTATCTTCTCATTCATATATCAAGCTACCCTTTTCCATAATACATGATGAAGTATACATGTAAATACACATAAATCATGACTTGTTTTGGTTATTTAGCATTGTTAGAAGTACTTGTACTGTCGTATTAGTTACAAACTAATTTGAGCATGATTTTATGAAAACATTTTAGCTTGTTTTGTAGTTAAAAACGACACTTTTAAATTTCTAAAAAGTGCTGGCCTCCACTACAACCGACGAAAACTCATTTCAATAACCCTATTAAAATAAATAAAATGACTTGACTTGAGCCTAGCTTGTTTTGTTTTGTTTTCAAATCTTATAGTTGTGTCCTCTCATCCTGTTACCTAAAGAATGCAGCCCAAAGAAATCAGAGGCCTCAATTCTATTGATTCTACGAATAGTCTCGCATAACCCTTATTTTCAACAACTTGAGAGATCTAAATCTATCTCTGTAGGATAACCCTTCCAACAGGAATCATTTTAGGAGCCCTCCTCTGAACTCTTTCGTATAAAGCAATATCTATTCACACTGTTCCAAGTAATTAAGTCCTAACTAATGACTCATATAGAGATATAATTATCCAATTTCTCTCGTAATCAATATGCTTACAAATAAACCCTAAACTTTTATTAGCTTCCCTACTAGCAACAACAGAGTATGGCTTCACTGGCTTGAGTGACTTATCCACCACTATGCCAAGATACCTTTATTTAGTGACGTTATTCAGTGGGTTCCCATCTACAGTAACTGTGCGATCCAAATTATAATACCTCAAAGACATTACTCTGCACTGTAATTAAAATTAATTTTTAAACAGTTATTCAGCTTACCAATTGATTCAAGTCATAAATATCGCCAGAAATGCCCAGCAGTTTAATACCACCAGTTAACTTTATTAACTTACTAATTATGCTTCTATCAATATCATTGGTCGACGGATTATTCAGTGCCTGAAAAAACATACGCTACAGATCCTAAATAAAATGTTGGCAGTTTTCGCTATGCTTATACTTTTTAAGTATGATTACTAATACTATGAGGAAAGCGTTCATGGCTGTGGAGTATAGTGGAGTACCTCAAAGGTCAGTGTTGGTGTATATATCTTTGTTCTTTCGTATTTACATTACCATGGGTATCGAAACCCGGTTTCTAGCATTATAAGTCTGCAGACTTACCACTGTGCCAATGTGTGGTGTTAATAATGTGCTTGTAGACTCCATGGTGAAACATTATGAAATAACACATTACACCATTTGATACTTATATGTAATTAATGGAGAGTTGATAAATGTGTCAAATATTATTGAAATATCTTTATTGATAAATATATTTTGTTTAATAAATCATGGTGGCGAACTTTTGATATGGTAAGTGTGTTTTTTAATATGTACAAATGTAGAATGTTATGGAATTTGTTTTTTAATACTTTGCTACACTATTGTTTACCACAAGTCTCACAGTTCATCAGACCTTTATCAGTGAATTGTTACCTAGCTGGCAAGCTGATAGTTGATGGGCAGAGCACAGATAGCCCATTGTGTAGCTTGGTGCTTAACTACAAACAAATAAACAAACCACACACACACACACAATTGTGACTGTAAAATGACTATAAAAGTACATTTCTACAAGTTAAAGGTTTAAACAAACTTGTAATTGTTTTTGATTGTTTCCTTGGTTTAAGTAAATTGTTTAGTCCTATCTATAACTCATGTACCGTGAAAACCATGGAGATGTGTTTAGTAACTTGGGCGCAATGACAAGAATAAGACATAATTTAAGACAGAACAAAAAGATTTTACATGCTGATGAAAAACACTAGTATTTGTTATTATATAAATTTATTCAATTTTCCCTTTCTCCACGCATCTACTGTCCTGATCAATGTTTCCTCTAATTTTTTCATGTACTTTTGTATCAAGGCAATGTGCGGATGTGCGCTACCAGTTTTTTGTTTTTTTGGGGGAGGAGGTATTTTTAGACCATCAACCCTATTGAATCATTAGGCCACTTTGCAATGCTACCAGTTGATTATTTGGGCTTTAGGCCTATTTGTTGCCAGGGTCATTAAGACCAACAACGTGTTGAGACTCCTCACCATAACCGAGGATGAGCGCGGCTGGAATAATTAAGTGCGCGCATTTGATTGGTTGTTGTGCGGCCTAGAAGCTTAGAGAGAACACTGGTCCTGATACTATATGTGCACAGTGATTGTTCAAGGCATGTGTAATTTGTAGTTGATTTCATCCTTCCTGTATGCTTTCTTAATATTACAATAAAATATCATACTTTTATTGACACAAGAAATATGCACTAATGTCATATTTTTGAAGCATCAGTGCGCATTCATTATGGTATAATTTAGCAAATGCTTTCTATTTAAGTGGAGGTTTTAGACTTCAATACAAAATTTACATTCTGGCACGTTTGTACTTATATGTATGACACCCTCATTAAATAAACTCAAACAACAGTAATGTTATTTGCAAACAAACGTTCAAAAGTTAATAAAGTGATTTGCACTCTTATATTTATTGAATAGTTTTGTTACATGAGTTTTGATATAAAACTGTCAGTTTCTTTGATACAGTTAACTTTATTTGTAAGTGGAATATTTGTATATATTATTGCGATATAGAGCTATAGACCAAATTTCTTTAAACTCGAGAATTTTATTAAATGTACATTTTTATGTAACCGTGTGGCATATTTACTCTGTATTATCAGTATTTTTTTTTGGCATGTTTTAAACCTTGTAGTTTTCCTTGAGAACAGCCATAATGTCACATTCTACTTCGTGAAGGTATTTTTCGTCAAATTGTGATGTATGTGTAAATTGTTCCCGGACCAGACATACTTGTTTTAAGGTGTTACCTTTATAACCTAAATAACCCAGTTTTACTTTGGAAGTATTTCAATCTTTGGAATGGAAAGTTCGGTAAAACATGTTATTGTATGAGACTGGAAAAATGAAATACTATCACTGTAACGAGTAAGTGTATATTATATGTTGAATCTTGAATGATATGTTAACATAGCTTTTGGCTTGAAATGGTCATTCGCAAGTTTGTAGGTTTAGTTTAATAACCACCCTTGATTAATAATAGGTTCAAACTACTATGCTTGCTATTTTTCTGGGTCTTTGGGAAGTTTTATAAACATTACAGTAAATTACATTCTGTTTCATTAAAAATGTTTGTTGATTAACCGAAATTTGAGCTGTGATACGTATTCACTGCGTTTTGTGAACGTGTATCTATCTTACATTAAACAGTTACAAGTCTAACTCTAACTTTTTTTTTTAACAGGGGCAACGTTAAGCAGACGTCCTGCATCTCTGGATCCACTGATTACAGAATTGATACGAAAGAGCCCCAAAAAATTTGGCAGAAGACTTCATCATTTCGCCAGTCCCTGAGAAGTAGAACATTTGGGAACAAAAGTAAAGTTTCGGAGCCCAACAATCCTCACATTAACAGGCCATGGTTAAAACATTCTATTAAATATGAAGAGCGTACCAGAAATATCCCGAACCCCAGTGATCTGCAAGATAGTAACCAGTCCAAAATACACAACAATCAGGAACATACACATCACCGTTCATTAAGTGACTTTGGAATTTACCCCAAGGATATGCTACACAGTAGGATACCTGTTAAGAGAGAAATGGATCATCACTACAAGAAATCATATCACATTCCTTCTTCCTTAACGGTGGATGAGTCAGTGGTCAAAAGCTGTAAGAAATTAATACTTCGGGACACACAATACCACCAGCGGTCAGCGCGCAAACTTACTAAAGATTCAGGATACGAGGGGGAACCGGATTACGCTAATACTGATTGGTTGACTGAAGAAGGCGGGCTGCTCAGACATAGCGGGTCATTGTCATCTGGCCACCAAGAAAACGTCAAGCAGTCAATGTCATTTCTTAGTGTTGCAGGACAAGCTGATGAAAGCAAAAATAATTTGAGAGACGGACTATTGCAAAAAAAAAGGTATGAGTGTCATTACTCTTTTAGTCATGTAGTTGTTTTGACAGTCTGAAACAATAAAAAAAATGTTGTGTTCAAAAACAATTAAAAGAACTATAGTATTTTATTACATATATGTGTGTGGTGTGTGTGTGTATATATACGCGGAGATATATATATATATATAATCATACAATTATGTACATACAACTTGGAGGCTAGGTTCACCAGCCAAGTTGAGTCGACAGGAATTGTTTTCAAAATAATTGCAAATAAATAATCGTCTGTCTGTCTATAATCAACTTCATATCTTTAAATTTATATACTACTTATGATTGATTAGAAAAATAATTGAAAATGTGCAATGAAAGAAATCATTACTGGATTGTGAGGACAATAGGCGTTTACATGGTTTCTTTGTTAGCTTTAGACGTTTGTGTTCCAAACTAGGTTTTAAGTTTAATAATGTGAAATAATATAATTTATTTTTATTGCTATTTAAGGCATTAATTATTTTATCGTTTTGTTATAACTGTTTTATATAATTAAGCTTCAAGTTTGTTAACTAAGAAGACGTTGTTCTTGATATACTGTAAACTTAGGATGTGTCTGAACGTATAAATACTGATGAGACAATCGAAAATAACGAATCTGATTCTGTTATAAAACTGAAATATCTGTAGTGCGAGAGCTTATGAACGACCAGACATCGAAACTTTTCACTTTTGGATCCAAAAAAAATACATAACGTACTTTTCGAAATATTCCAAAGATCTTTGATCAGAAGTTTGTGGAAGAATACCAACGCTGTTGTAATTTAATTATCTTATTTTCTATCAAATTAGTGCAGCATTATTTTGTTGCTATCGTATTAAGGCAATCAGTGGCAATACTTATATTAAATACTTTTGTACTTTTATTAAATGCCCCTCCCCCTTTTAGTGGCTCAGCCGTAAGTCTCAAGTTTCGATACCCGTGGCTGACAGAGAACAAATAGCCCATTGTGTAGCTTTGTGCTTTACAACAAACAACACACAAAATATATATTAACTTTTATTTGTGTAAACAGAATGTTCTAGCAAAAACCCGTATGAAATCCCCGACACTTTAGCGATGGCTTCTGAGAAACCCCGCAAAACCCTCTTTTTCTATAAATTGAAAATATATTCGCTTATGTAAACAGAATCTCTTTAAACAAACTTTTCACGCATTTGTCCTTGGGAACAAAATTGTGTATTAAACATTCTTTGTGCTGTGAACAGTATTATTGTTTTAAACTATACAGAAATTATACGTTTATATGAATAGTTATCCCAGCAAACTCTACAGCTTCCTCTGCACTTGTCCTTATAATAATGAACTTTATTGGGTGTCTACTTTTATACATTAAAAGGTTTTAATTTACATCTGATTAACATTTCAAGGACAAAAATAGAGTTGTCACCTATTATCATTCTCCAACTAACTGGCCTCATTTTATGTTACCTTGAAAAATAAAATGTATTATTTGCATCACTATTGATTAGAAACAAACTGGAAAGCTAATGGTTAGCAGTTTACCAAACAAAAAAGTAGTACTACTGGTTTTAACATTATATTTTTACATTGTCTTACTAATTTGGTATGCATTTAGTGCGTGTACAATAATATGCCATACTAAGGCCACTGATATTAATCTTTCGACTGTTTTATTTTAGTTAACTACTTGTTATAAACCTACCTTTACATTTAGCTACTGTACAACAATGTAACTAACTTTACGTTATAGTAATACTGTCATACTTTGCTTTCTGTATAATACTTACCAAAGTGTGGATTATGTAGATTGCCTTCGCTAACAAGTATAAGTTGAATTTAACTGTATCCAAAACGTTATAAGTGCACGACATAACTTCGTGTCTTGGTCACTTGTCAAATGGGTATTTAGTTTCCTATGCTTCAATATTGAGGTAGTTTCTAAGTTGACTATGCTTATCAACTTGATGAATACAATGCCTCCTTTGTCATACTTCTCATAAGATTATTTTGAAATAAAGGAAGCATACACAAGAAAATGCTAAAAATAAGCAGAAAATATACCTTAATACACCTTGAGTCATAAGACGTATTGATACTTTAAGTATTGGTGTATATGGAATAATGAGCTTTATTTTTGCACAATATCAATGCATTGTGGGTTTTTAATATTAATTGGTTAAGGAACAATAAACATGTATATTTTAGTTGTGAATTAGCTCGATGGTTCGATAATCATTTTATAAATTAACAAGGAAGGAAGTCATATGTCTAATATATAATGTAAATATTTTTCTTTCTTTTTTTAAAGTTTAAGTTTACTGTTGAGATTTGACAATATTGAAGCCATATCTTAGAAAGTTCTAATATTCAAATAAAGATATTTCATAAAAATATAAGCATAACGGATTTAGCGAAATTCTAATTAGAAAATGTAAAGGAAGTCGCAACGTTTACAAAATAGTATTTTTTTAACATAATAAAGAACGATTAACGACCAAACATTCTTTAGTGGATATGAATGTTTAACATATCTTAAAGTGCAATGTAACAAATGTTACACCAGTTTGTATGTTTTATATGAAAAGTTTCCTGAACCGTGATGTTAAGTTTTCTCTAATTGATTCGTGCGTGTAGCTAGCCCAATTTCGACATTTTAACCTTCAATTATTGATAAATATCTATGTAGTAACTCTTCGCTTCTCTCATTAGTGTGCAAGAGGTGGATAGAATTACCGGTTTAAGGGTGATGGCGATAATTAATAAAAATAAAACAGAGGTATCCTCCTGTTCCTTGTATATCATTGATAATATTTATTTTCTAATTAAAAGATTAAACTTGTGCATAATGAACCGGTTGGATAATTACATAGGCTTGTGATGCTTTTATTGTCTTGACATTTTTATACGTTCTATAGTAATTCCTGTACGATGAATCCGAAAATGATATCCATTTTTCTCCATCACGTACGTATGTTTCACAAAACGTCTTAAAAGAAAGACTTCAACACGTATATTTGAGACTAAAAGACGTAGATTTCACGAAGAATCAAGATGAATGAAGATGCATATTCGTTTAAAATTAATGTTCTTCCCCTTTCTTCAATCTGTTTGTAGTTTTATTAACAGACATAATAACAAAAAATATTCACTATGGTAAACGAAATAATAATTTGATCTAAGTAAGTTTTTTTTCTAAAAAAATATTTCAGTAATACAAAAATATCTGAAATGACTATTACACTATATCAGTTTTAAGTAAAAATGTTATGCCTTTACAGAAATGTTTGTTTGTCTTTTATCGATATACGCGCATACCTATACAAGGGCTAACTAACTAGCCGTCCCTAATTTTGAGCTCAAAGACTAGTAAGATGGAATCTGTCTACTGTACCCACCGCTAACTTTTGGGCTATTCTTGTCTGACCATATTGTGGGATTTCTCCGTCACTCTTATAACGCACCTTATAACCCCAAAGTGCGCGAAGCGCAATTGTTATGGCAAAGGGATAAGAATTGTTAACCATCAGATCGCAGTCCAGCACGCCATAGGCCATGTCTGGCCATAACAGAAATGGCTGATAAACTTCCAATCAAGGTTTTTAAATGTTTTATTTTTTATTATTATTGCTGAAATGACAGACAACTAGGAATTTATTAATCTCTGGTATAAAGGTGTTACACGTGTATATTGTTTTTTTTGTTGCTGTTGTTTTTTCATTTTGCTTTACACGCATTAATGAAATCCTAAACATATATTTAACGAAAAGTTTCAATGAATAGCTTACATTCTAATGACTTTTGTTAAATATCGCCCATATACTCCGAATCTGTTAAAATAAAAATTCCATCACCTATTGTCCCCAGTGGCTCAGCGGTAACTCTGTAGGCTTATAAAAATCTAGGTTTCGATATCCATGGTGGACATAGCATAGATAGCCCATTGTGCACGGACATAGCACAGATAGCCCATTGTGCAGCTTTGCGATTAACAACGAACAAAAAACCCTTCGCCTATTTCACCGCAGTCGTGTGGTACCGATAAATGTATTATACTAAACAAGCTATAAATGTGGATTAGAGCGAAACGTAGATTTCTTGGCAGATTTACATGTGTTAGGATGTCGTGTACAATATATTAAAGCATTTCGTGATGGCAATTACATATAAACCATAAACTGTCAACCTCTTATTCGTAGATATTCAGCATACGTCAGAACAGGTTCCCCGTATGTCATGTTAGTGACCTTGGTCAGATAGAACATGTTAGTATTTCAAACTTGCTTCAGTCAAACGAATGTGGATGTTAAGAAAGTCACGCTGAAAGTTCGCATTACAGTTTTAGTTATGTGATATCAGTAACAAAAATGACTTCTGTATTAATTCTGCGTCTAAACTGAAGTTTTCATATTCCACCGCATTATTTGTATTATCTACTCGTATTGAAAATTTGAAATGTATATTACTTTAACAAATGGAAACACTCGTTAATGTCGATTGTTATATCATCGACTAATGAATTTATCACAGTCAGCCCAGATCCACACGTTTAGCTGGACACAGTCAGCCCAGATCACAAACAGTACTCCACACATTTCGCTGAAAAAAAAACCTCCGATTGCGGTAAAGAGGTTATTGTCATTAATAGATTATAAGTTTTCAATTCCAAATGTCAATTTTTAATTCATTTTTTTAATTCAGTAATAATTTAAAATATTGTGAACATAATCAGTCAGAATTATGGGAAGTCATGTGACGAGATTTCAGCACACATAGGAGAATGGACAAACTTTTCTGATCAGCACACATACGAGAATGCACAAACTTTTCTGAAGAACTAAAATTTTTAACGCCTTGGTAATGTTAGTTGTATTTGGAAGAAAACTAATAAGCGGTGCTATTTTATCAAAACAAATACGGATGTAGCCACTCTAACCTATAAAGATACATCCCTAAGAAGCCCAATAAGATATCTACGTCCATTCATACAGATCCATCCTTGTACCTTAACTAAACCACCGCTAAAATAGTAATATTCAGTTATGTTTAACTGAACATGGCATTCACTTTTGGGTCTCCAATTAATCAATCTCTTCATCATTGGTAGAGACAAAGAACTAGGTTTCATTCCTGAAGGGTAGTAGTTCCTAATGGTGTTGCTACAAATTCTGATGCTCTCGACAAAATTCAAATGTGGACATCTAAGGTCAGAAGCAGGTCTTTTTTAGTCTTAAATCAAACTCATGTTTCTCATCATTTGATCACTGCTGATTAATCCAGTTGCTGTCCTAAAGCCCATATTGAGTCAGGGACAATGGACTTACAAATCATAATCACCATACTATACTGTACTTACCTCAATAGCACTATATGGTTGTAAGATATGGGACTCTTACATACAGATTGAAAAGTAGAAGCCTTCGAAATGAGATGTTCCACAAGACTTGCGAATTCCCTATACCATGCACAGAACAAACAAGTCAGTTAAGGAGGAAATTGTGCAGAATATAGGCCCCTATGAAGCGTTAATAGTAACTATGAGAAGAAGAAAAACTACAATATTTGGTCATGTGACAAGAAAACTATTTATCATTGCAAATATTATCCTGCATGTGGCCTTGGAAGGGAAGATCAGGAGAGGAAGACTAAAACAAACTGAATGATCAACATGAGGGAAAAAACTAATACCTCAGTGATAGAACGACGGAGAACCGGAAAACATGAAGAGCTATAACTGCTGAATCAAAGGTGTTCCAACAATCGGAACGGTCATGGGTTTGACTCGACTCGATGTTGTGTAGGTAGCTGCCATTATATGGTTGAATTAGCCTTCCATAACCTTATCAAAGTGGTTTAGTGTACAAACCACGTTGTATGAGAGCGTGTCCGCAACCGTCAACTGCAGACTTTAATACATCGAAATGACCTTCCTATTACTGCCGTGTTTGTTCAGGTTCAAACACTTTATTGTTTGGCAGTGTGCGTTTCATCGTAGCTAGAAGCAGAAAATATTGTCAGCCAATTATGCAGAAACAATGACTGAAATTTCAGCGATCACGAAAACAGGATATGAGTCATTTATGTGTTCTGAAGCTAAAATGGCTGTACTGCATTTATAGGACGAGTAGCACATGCAACGGTCATATAATTAATGACACATGGGGTTTCAGAATTGCATTCAGCTGTAGATATTCCAGACCGGACTAAATGTCAGTCGCTTTAACCGTTGGTGTAGTGTATATTGTCATATAAAAATTTCAATAAAACTAGTCTAATGTTATGTCTTATAAAACTACCTCCTATGATATACAGAATAGTAAAGTGGAGGGGCTAATTTTTTATGATGTACAAAATAGAAATAGTACCAAGGCTTTTGCCTTTTATGATGTACAAAAGAGAAATAGTACCAAGGCTTTTGCCTCTTATGATGTACAAAAGAGAAATAGTACCAAGGCTTTTGCCTCTTACGATGTACAAAAGAGAAATAGTACCAAGGCTTTTGCCTCTTATGATGTACAGGAATAGAGCATTGTTTTTGTATTAGATTATTATTGTTTGTTTTTGTTCTTCTCTCCAAATTCTTCCTTAATTTATGTTTTAGTCATTCAGGTGTCAATGATAAATATCATTGATACAATCACGAAAACTACATATAAAACAGAAAATTTTATCTAGAATACCAAAAATATATATTTCCATAACACTTAAGCTCTCGTTCGTTCAACAAGTTATAGTAATGTAGATGCTGATACTAATGGGCATATAGGATACTCTACCAGATGAGAATTCTTGATTTCACGATTAGTAACCGGTAATGCTAATAATGTTGGGAATAGTTATGGCAATGGTAATGGAAAACGGTATCAAAAGCAAATAAATAACAATCGAGAAGAATGAGCTGCATCAGAATATTGTCACGTGTTGATAGTTTATACCTGATTGATTGTAACCTAACCAATGAGAAACTGACACAGCAATATAAGGCCTATGAAATTACAAGGAGTCATATTATTCCCAGTAGCAGTAATAGTCATGGCTCCCAAGACTGAAATACTACATGTTGCAATTGGAGTTATATGCAAGACTCAGGAGATGATGTGTGAAACTGGCACCGCTGACAAACAACTAAAACTATCCAAAGGTGACGTTAAATTTTTATGGTATATTTATCAGTCAAGTAAAGATTTTAGGGTATATTTATTATGAGATAGATCTATCGTAGGTAGATAAACTCTAAAGCAGCATGAAAACAATGCATTATGCTCCATGTAAAAACAATGCATTATGCTCCATGTAAAAACAATGCATTATGCTCCATGTAAAAACAATGCATTATGCTCCATGGAAAAACAATTCATTATGCTCCACGTAAAGGGCTCACATACAAAATACTAGTGGATTATAAAATCATTCGCGTTTCTTTTGTATTTTCGTTAATAATGTTTTGAAACACTAATAAATTCATGATCATTACTCATTGTGTGTGCCTCCTGTATTTATATCACGTGTGTTTTTCCATAATCATTTCCATTATTGTATATGGTACCAAAATATGTTTATTAGGTAATACTTTTGCGGGAGAACATTCTGGCCAAGGAACAGCTGGAAAAGTTTACACGTTCCTTGTACCTTTTTCACTATTTACTGATTTATGGCAAGCTCTCATTCTTCTTGTGTCAGTTTCTAAAAATTAACGGATTGTAAAAAAAAGTATGCTTTCGGTTTTGTCACATGACTATCAATGCGTTCTCTATTAACAGTTTTAACTGTCAGCGAAAATACTGCCTGCAATAACACACTCAGACACGATTTGTTCTGACAGTTTCGTGCATACAGGCTTACAGTTCAGCGATCTTCTACATCTACCTGAATGGCGTACACATTCCTAGCCGTCTGAGTCATTAAATTGGTTTGTAACGTTCAGCTTACTGGTAATGTTAGTGTAATCATGAACTACATCATCAGATGAGGTGATCATAAGATGCCGAGAATATTCTGATATCATGTGCATCGTAAGACAAGTGAGCTAAAGCATCTTTAGTAGCCAGATTTTTAAGCAAGTATTATAAATGCATGAAATTAATGTGAAGTTTTCGTTTTGTTCTTTTTTTAAGCTAATCTATTGTCACCCATATTTTATGATTAATGCTTACTTTTTGTTTAAAACACTTAAAACTAATTCCTCACTTCGTTTTTGAAATAGAATTCCTTAATCTTACTTGAGAAATATGTATATAAATATATAGTCAATGGTATAATATGCAAAAATAATTTAGTAAAAATATTCATATATTGTACACACTTGGCTCTAGTTCTTAACCATTATGTTTATATTGAATTTATTCTGGTTTTTACATTTCTTTTCTTTCTCAATCTCTTTAAGGGATTTATAGATAGATTTATTATTGAAAAAGTTATGTCAAAGAACAAATGTTTATTTAAAGTTTGCATTCGTTTCCTTTTGTCGTGTTCACTGTGGAGTGGAATTTATTAACAAGAAACATAACTACTCTCGCTTTGCACTGAGTACTATTTATAATGTGTTATTTCTTGAACTAATGGTATTCTCCACCTTGTATAGTTCATATATATTATATGTTAAAGCCCTTAAAATAATTTTTGTTAATTAAAAAGTATACTTCAGGGAACCCTCTTACATTCTCTACAGTTGTTGGCTAATGTGGAATACATCAGTCAAACTTCCAGGTTATCACAGTATTTAGTAAGTGTTTCCTTGTGTTATGCTTTTTCGTTTGTCATTGTTATTGAATTAGATTATAATAATGCATATTCTCATTTTCTTGAAGTTTCAGTTATCAGCCTTAAAGCTTGAGAAAAACTAGCAAACCTTGTTCTCTGACGTTTTTGAATAACGATTATTGCTACGTCAGTGAATGTCACAATACACAATTTACGAATCAGTTTTGCTGTCTGCATTATTTAACTGTATTCCTTAGTGCTAAGACCTAATATCCACAATATCTGTCTGCATTATTTAACTGTATTCCTTAGTGCTAAGACCTATATTGTGGATATTAGGAGTGTGTGTTTCCTTATAAGCAAATCCACTTCGGGCTATCTTCGAACTCCCGATTTTAGCATTGTAACTCCGAAGTCTTACCGGGGGACAGATATTAAGAATCCTCAATAATTAAATATATGCGACTTTTTTCATATTCTTCCAAAATTACCTTACATAACTTACATACAATGCTGATGATTATCGTACTCACAGTATAACTATATCTAAAAAAGAAAAACAGTTATTTCTAAAATAGCAATCCAGCATTTCTTGCCCTTAAACCCAGAGCGACTTAAAGTAAATATTTTTATAAACAGCTTGGTTAAATTGTCGGTATTTATCTTTACTTTAGAGTGCTTCTTTGTATGTATCATTCTTTCGAAATTAATATAATTCTAGTTAAGTTCTATTCAACAATCACTGGAATGCGGGTGGCTCAGTACGTCACTCTGGTAGGTCTGGTGGTCACGTGCTCGTAATCCTGAAGAGAATTTGCAGGTGTTCCATCTCTGTTTAGACGGAAACATTGTATGACAATTCCTCTGTTCCCGGACATTCTGTTGCCTTTCTACTAGCCTTAAGATGTGTTGTACTACCAACATTCTTTGGCATATACTTCTACAGTGCCAAGAAAACACGATTTTAGTAAGACACAGACGCCTTCCATTAAAAGAAAAAACAACAACATTGACTGAAACTGATTTTCGAGTATTGCAAGCACTACAGGGAAGATAATAATCACAAAGAAATATATTATTTCATAGTAAACAGTCTGAAACAAAATTAGTCTACTCAAAGGTCCACTTGTAACTTTTTTTTAGCTTTGTTTCAAAATCCACATTTTTAGGAACATGTAAAAAATCATAGCTTTATTATCTTTATAATTGTTTTCTTATTTTCTAATCTATCTGTTTTGTTGTTGTTAGCTACAGATACTGATACCACTTTTCTGAACTTTACATGAAATAGTGTTTCGAATAGTTGACTAATTATTTTCTAATCTATCTGTTTTGTTGTTGTTAGCTACAGATACTGATACCACTTTTCTGAACTTTACATGAAATAGTGTTTCGAATAGTTGACTAATTAGAGGTAACTCCAGTAATTTAATATAAAGCTTAATAATAATACTATTGTGTAACAATAAACTGTGGTAATGGAGTTTGAGAATTAACTTAGATATGATATTGTATAATGTCACACAGTGACATGATATATATAACATTAAAAGCATATACGCTAAAGCTGTATAACTAAGAGATCCTTAGTGTGTAGCATTATACAATGGCAGTGGGTGTGGTACCAAGAGAAAGCTATAAGTTTAACCTATAAGCAATATTGTATTCAAAAATAGATATAATGATATCCATGCATTATAATTAATTACTGTTTGAAAAATTGTAAAAAAAAGTGTATAAAATTACTGTACAGTTAAGAATATTTTGAACAGAGATAATCAAAGCATAGGCGTCAGATCCAGGGGAGAGGGCGCTGTAGGATAATAGGGGCGGAGGTGTGTTATCCCTCCCACAGTTTCAGGCCCAAATCACGGAAACCACCTATTAAAAATATATATAATTACATGCATGAAAAAAAGCATGACAAAAGTATTTTATAGAACGACCTAAAAGTTCCCTTCAAAAGTATCCCTACTGGGGGGGGGGACGTTACCCCCTCCAGCTTGAGGTTTGCTCCGACGCTTATGATCATTGTGTGACTAATTTTGCCGATACTCATTAAACCAAAAATAAAAGGAAATACACAAATCGAAACGATAATTCTATTCATCATGATTTTTAAATAGCACTGTAAACTGCTGTAACAAGTTCACTAGAACATTTCAGGCAATCGTAGTCTGATTTTACCTGAAACAACAAGACCTGAGTTGATTTCAACATTTAGATCATTCAACCCTTATGAATGTATAAATTACTTCTGGGAATAATTTACTGAGGCTACCAGACTCTATATGAGCAGTAAACTAAGTAATGCTGAAAATATTGTAAGTAGTTCTATTGTGTTGGTATTGTACGTTATATTGAACATATCTTCTGCTGAAAATATTTTAAATGGTTTTATTGTATTGGTACGGTACTTTGTATTGAACATAATAGAACAGAGTAGTAACTGACATAGGCACAGTTGTAAAATATAGTGTTATTATTCGAAATTTGAATGTTTTCAAGTTTTAAACTCGATGTCATTCGGTTTAAGTACGACTCCTGGAAAGTTTCCCTTAGAAACTAAATGTGGATTATAACACATGCATATTTTTAGTTTTCTTAATCTTTCTTTCCCTGTAAAGTGAAAAATTATTTTTAATCATCGTATGTTGAACAGAATTTTCGTTTTAAAGGAACCTATTGTATAAAAAGAAAATAATCAAAGGAACAATAATTAACTTGAAAAGCCCCAAAGCGTTACATGTATATATGTTTTACATGCATTTGAATGATGTATAGCTGACAATTTAGTTACGTATGGATCGATAAAATCCACTAACTTCTAGGAGCATTAATCTTAAATCATTAATCAGAGAAACGTGTAGTGTTGTACTGTGCTTGAAAGATGTATAGCTGACAATTTAGTTACGTATGGATCGATAAAATCCACTAACTTCTAGGAGCATTAATCTTAAGCCATTAATTAGAGAAACGTGTAGTGTTGTACTGTGCTTGAATGATGTATAGCTGACAATTTAGTTACGTATGGATCGATAAAACGCCACTAACTTCTAGGAGTATTAATCTTAAGTCATTAATTAGAGAAACGTGTAGTGTTGTACTGTGCTTGAATGATGTATAGCTGACAATTTAGTTACGTATGGATCGATAAAATCCACTAACTTCTAGGAGCATTAATCTTAAGCCATTAATTAGAGAAACGTGTAAAGTGTTGTACTGTGCTTGAATGATGTATAGCTGACAATTTAGTTACGTATGGATCGATGAAATCCACTAACTTCTAGGAGCATTAATCTTAAGCCATTAATTAGAGAAACGTGTAAAGTGTTGTACTGTGCTTAAAGCAGTATGATATATTATCTCTTATACAAACTAGAATGTATCAAATATGATGTGAACTTACCATTATACATTTTATATTTTTGTTAAGATATATGTCTCTCAGATAACTTTTTACCAGTTTTGTCGTTGGCATAAATTGCATGGCTATAAAAAATGCCATCTTGTTAAGCAGACTAAAATGTCGTTTCAATGCAGTATTTTGAAACAAACTACAGGAGGGTTTTACCACTAGCATTGCTTCTTTAACTGTCTTGGTGGTTTGAAGAAGAGTGTAATGTTATTTTAGCTGTTTGATTCTAATAATTTATAAGAACTTAAGAGAGAAATTAAATAAACATGTATAAAAAATATGTCAATAACACTATGTCTGCTATATCTAGTGCGGATAAGGCCTTTCGCCCTATACAACCAGGTCGGAGTAGTGGTTGAGACGCTTTTAATATTATGAAATAATGTGAACAACTGTTATGGTGTGAACTTTGAGACGCTTTTTATATTATGAAATAACATGAACAACAACTGTTATAGTGTGAATTAGATTATGTGGGTGAAGTGTAAACTTTGTTTTCCTCCTTGAAAATCCAGGTTGATACGTTTAAAGGCCACATTTTCATGGGAAGCGCGTTGACTTTTCTTGACTAATCAGTTTATAATTACTCCTTCGTGTACAATGATACAAAAATTAAGCAAAGCTAGGATGTGTTGTGTAACTAAGCTTTCAAAAGTGGAAAACGATTAAAGGGACAGCCACAATACTGTTTAAAGTGTTGCACATTTTAGGCATTATGTAACATGTCTTGAGAAATTCTCGAGGAGTTTCAAATGTATTTTGGAGTCACTGACCGTTAATTGATAAGCGTCAGTTGTGAAGAATGGACGGAGTTGATAAAAATCTTACATTGATCAATCACTTTTATGGACTTGTGTCTGTGCATTTCTTCACTAGATGGAGCTGTATAGGATTTGTTTTGACTTCTGGATGTTTCTTTGTTTCTTCTCATTCATTTGATTTTTGATATCTTTGCTACATAGAGATATGAAGGCCAGGAATGTAAGTTGCACAATAACTTTCATCCTTCTGAGCAGAGAATTTCGATGCCATGACACGATGGCTGTATAGATACATTAACATTTTTAGGCACTAAAAACTAGGCCAGAAGGGCTAAACATGATGTACAAGTCACAACTTCAGAGTTTTTTAGCTTGGTATTTCAACGATCCACGTGTCTTTGTTTTACATTAACACAAATAGTTACTTAAAGAAAAATTCAACATTCATCAAATTTTACATACATTCGATAAAGAAATGTGCATGTATTTATTTTATTTTTGAAATTACAATTAATTGAAACGGATAATACAAAAAAAAATTATTATTTAGAACATGATGTGGTTGTTTCAGTTTGGGGTCTTCAAGTAAAATAAGATATTCTGATGGATTAAACTAATATATAATGTTCAAATTTCTTCTTTTAGTTATATTTTTGGTTTGTTCATTGTTGTTGTTTTTCGCTTATGATACTAAAATACAAAATGTATGAGGAAATCAGATTATATGGTTAGGCTTCGTTTTCCTTCAATATCTGATATGACTTAAAGGCCAGATGGGTGTTTCTTGTAGAGTTACAGAGCCTGGAAAATGGAAAAAAAGAAGGGGAGGGGACAGTTGCGACTGTCCCAGTTGAATTCCGTTTATCGTCGCTGAAAAGAGAGATTAAATTCTTCTGCGTTACTGTCAATGTAACCTTAATTTTAGCGATGCGTGACACCCTCGAAACATGTCTTCTGACGCCAAATTCTTTGAAGACAGCAATTTTTTCACAGGTTCACTAAAATATTTGCCATAGAAGAGACATAGTTAAAAGATAAATAGATAGAGAGACCCACTTACCCTCATCTCGTTGAAGAGTATTTGAAAATAACTTTTAAGACATTTTGAAACAGCCTTCCAGGCACTTCTCCCCCTTGATCTTGCCCTAAAGATATCACTTAAGATATCAATACACGTTTCTTGCCTAAATAGTTTGTATAATATTATAGAACACAATTTATGTGTTACATACTTTGTTATTTTTTTAACATTTAGTGAATTGTTTAAAAAATAAAATAAAGACAAGCACATTTCATCTAGCAATACTGATTATTTTTTGTTGTGAAGCGTAAAGTTGCACAATAAGCTACTTGCGCTGCGTACACTGCACGAATAGAACCTCAAATTTTAGTATTATAAGTCTTTAATCTTACCTCTGAGTCAGACTTCAACTTGCCGCTTGCAATTATTTTTGATCTACAAAGGTATATTACGAGATTGACATTTCTCGTCTGGACATAGATGGTTATATCACACTATGTTATTCACATTCTTATGTATAGCATAATTTCCAGGTAAATATTTTAGGCGTATGATGGCAATTCCTGTTTTTCAAGTTCTCATGTTTAAAATCGTTCTGTCAATTTAACCAAATGCAGAAGTAGAAAATACAATCACTGAAAGTAGCCAAAAATAACTCAAAATGAGCGATAGAGTATTGATTATTGAATTTTCCGGCAGTACAGATGTTTATCAACAGAAATGAAAGAATTTCTTGGAAAATTGGTTTTAATATTGTGTTATCATTCCGGCGGTAAAGGTGCAAATTTTTTCAAAGAACAAGATAATGCTTTTTAGATGTTTCAGAAAAATACCTAATATTTTACTGAAGCGTTATACTAGTCAATATTACTTTATTTCTATTCATATATGTTTCCTGGGTTAAATTAATCATGTCGTAATATATCCAGTTCATATAGCGTATATATTATATATATATATCATCAATTAAATCACTTGCTGAGATGAAATTCTTATACTTGAATGTAATCACCAAAAAATACCTAATATTTTACTGAAGCGTTATACTAGTCAATATTAGTTTATTTCTATTGATATAGGTTTCCTGGGTTAAATTAATGTTGTAATACATCCAGTTCCCATTTGTGAAAATGTGCGTGTACATATAGCGTATATATATATATATCATCAATTGAATCACTGTCTGAGATGAAATTCTTATACTTGAATGTAATCACCAAAGGTTAAATAGCGATGTTGGGTACAAAGAATTAATGTTTACTAGCTTAAACCCCCGAGCTCCCCTGCGGGGTTCAGAAACTCCTCAAGATTCACAGAGGCTCCACTTTACTGATCAAGCTTCCGTATTATTCCCAATTATTTCTATAGCTACCACAGGGGGTCCATATCCTAAAACAAACACTTTTAGAAACACACCCCCTCTGTACTTGAATACGTGTTAGTGTTTGGTCCCTTTAATTTGTGAGAGGGAGTATGAATACAGTTTCAAAAATAGTGCCTCCGGGATCCCGAGGGGGGCTAGGAACACAAAATCCTTTGCTATATTCGGTCTCAGTGACCATGAAGAGCTACTCCTAGACCATCATCATGTCTTGGTGATCTTCCAGAAACGCTTTAGCCGTTCCCGGTACCCCCTTGGTAGGGAGGCTACACCATATAGATAATAATACCCCCACCCCGAGTTCGCTGCGGAGAAATTGGTGGACAAATAAACAAACGTGAATTAATATACGGACAGAAGCAAGTATTAGATAAAAATATCATCTTAGCCTTTTATGAACGTATAGTCTGTTGATACTGGCAAGATGAGTGTGTTGATGACTGCTTTGACATATTGAGTTCCTTCAACCTTATTGGAACATTTCTTATAATCTGAGGATTCTGGTGAAATAAGTGGGTTGGTGAATTATTCAACATGATTGGAATGTTTCTCACTAACTTATGATCAGAGTATCCTGGCAAGATGAATAAATTGTTTGCCACTAACTTATTGTCTGTGTATCCTCTTAGATTAATGGAACTTTTAACACTAACCTATGATCTGAGTATCCTGGTTAGGTGAATGTAATGTTTGTCACTAACTTATTGACTGAGTATCCTGGTTAGATGAATGGAATGTTTGTCACCAACTTAATGTCTGAGTATCTTGGTTAGATGAATTGAATATTTATCTTAAATTAGTGACTTGAGTATCCTGGTTAGATGAATGGAATGTTCATCACTATTCTTGAAAATAACAGAAAAATTAAAGAGGGTCTTCTATCAATACCTGTATTCTCATGAAGCGTGATACGACTGGGCGTGTATCAGTTACGTGGTGACAGTCCTTCAACTTTTATGGTAAAGTAGTTTGAACGTTTTATATTTCCATAATCACGAAGTGCAACCATATACTGTTAAAATTTTGTGTATAACTTGCGTACACTGACAGAAGTGTGATTTCCAATAATTATTTCTTAATACTCAGATCTTAGAAACTTCCTTTGAGAATGAATTAATGAAACTTTAATATAATTGTAGGTCTTATTTCTTTTTATAGCGTCAAATAGCTGAGATCATGTTGTTGATTTTATTGTTTGAATTATTAATTCTTATCGTATCCTTTTCACATCCCCACTCACTGTGATCTGCATTCACCACGTTATTTCGGTAAGTATAACTATTCTTTAATTAAATTAAAACTTTTATTACAGCTAGATCTAAAATAAAAGTAAACAGGGAAGTATAAAGTCTATGCCCGTCTGTGTGTTGAAAAAGTTTTTAATCATGTAATTTGTTGTTGAATTTAGAAGACACCTGAAGTATTCCGATCTTCACACACACTCACACTCATATAACATCGTAAGAACTTTGGTTTAAATGTATAGTCCTAATAACCCACTTTTTAACGTTGAAACTTAAATTTTATTTGCATAACGTTCCCCGTTGGGTCAGAGGTGAATTTACGGACTTACAGAGCAAAAATCCGGGGCTCTGCTCCCTGCGGGGAGAGCGCGCAGATAGCCCAATGTGTCGTTTGGTATTAAAACAAATAAACATTTCCATCAATAAGCCTGCAGGCTTATAATGCTAAAAATTGGGTTTTGATAGCCATAGTGGTCAGAGCACAGATGGCTCATTGTGTAGCTTTGCGCTTAATAATAACCAACCAAACATTGAATTAATGTTGTTTTGGCATAGCTGTTTTACATTAATCATTTTAAGCTATTAGCTAATCAGTAAAATCTGTTATTTTAGGCAGTACATAAGATGTAACTGGTAATATAAAACATTTTGATCAAAAGATGTTATTCACACCTTGCGCATTTCGGCCATTCGCTTTAGTTACAGTAACACAGCGCCCTCCCCTGTTAAACGGTGAAATCAGTTGTAATCAGGTAGGATTGATCCATTGCTGAAATGTAAAGAAAAGTAATTATATGTAACTGTGGATTGTTCTGATGTATGTATGATCGAACAACACGTTTGGAGTTGTATGTTTGATTTTCATTATGTTACTGTATTATTATACGTATATAACGTATGAGGAATAAATACTACGTAAGCTTCCACTTAAATTAAGACAATTTAGAATCACACATTGTTATTTATTGTATTATCTATCGTATATGAAAGGTAAAGCATTTACGTGTGAGACACCGTAGCTGGTGAAGCAAGTCAATCTGTAGTAATAACTTATATATATATGTGTGTGTGTGATATACCAAGATCCATGACGCACCACGCACACTGTCATATGGCATTGGGCTAACAGTACAACTACCCCATAAATAAGAATAACTTCATAAATAAAAACTGGTGGTGTTCATAAAAAATAATCATACACGATCAGTAGATTGAAAGAAAATGTCTATGAAGACTGAAAAAGGAACGAGGCTTTGACAGCAAGTGTTAACTTCTCAAGACAGAAACGAATTCTGCTGAAATATCAGAACTGATTTCACAATCGACACTTTCTCCATAGTTGGTAAATCATAGAATTGGATTGCTGACATCCAAGTGCTTCTCTGCTCTATGTGACAGCTAAAGAAACAATCCCACATACTTAAAGCATTATAGAAGGTAACACAACTATTCCATGGATCAGTGGCTGAATCCTGCTGTAGAAAGTAATGCCTAGGATTGAATTAGTGCATGACTTCAACTGAGTATACTTTGTTCCAGATATTAGAGCTCCACAGAAAAACCTGAAAAGTTTGCAAATATAGAGCTTTTTCTACAGAAAAGTTATGCCTTGTGCAGTGTTACATTATAATAACAACGGTAATAAGTTAAACCACGTTTCATATTAGCGTTTCAACTAAAACTTTTTCTGTTGTAACCCAGCCGGCTTGATGAATTCGAGTATTAAGCCTAAGGCTTTATTGGCAGAAGCATGAAGCAAACAGGTTATAGTTGAAATGCCATCATACACTCTTGTTATTGAAAACTTGTATTAAGCTATATGTATATTATATATTTATTTGCTTTTTCACCAAAAGTAAAACTGAAAGTAACATTTGTAACGTAGATGCCTGATGCATCGTCTGATTGCCGTGTACTGCAGTTTTGCCTATTCAAGGCTCATCAACATAGTTTGGGTTAACAAACCGAAGAAATACAGTTAGGTCTCTTATAATGGTAATGCGTATATAGAACTTATGGGGTTTGAACGCTTTTTAATTCATCATATAGTAACCTAAATTAATTTAGGTGTGTGAGTTATATTATCGCATTGCGTATAGTTTATTATTCAATATTATATAGCAGACCAATTGTTGGTTCTCAAGAATTTAGGACTGTATTAAAAGGGAAACATATAGTAATTAACCAAACATCTTTATATAAACTAACAAAAAATTCCTGGTCAGTTGTCTCTTACGTTTAAGTCAATCGTGACTCACTGGCCAACGTGCCGGGCTGTGAATCCGAGGTTTCGTCATTCGCGTTTCGTTATTGCCGAAAACAAAAATCGCGATCTGCAATTTAGGGCCGTTAGTGCCCTACGGCCAGTAACGGTCAGACCCCACTGACATCCTTCCGGTAGTGCGTTATAACAGTAACGGTCAGACCCCACTGACATCCTTCCGGTAGTGCGTTATAACAGTAACAATCAGACCCCACTGACATCCCTCCGGTAGCTTTGCACGAAAGTCAACAAACTCTTTCTCTTACACCCACCATCTACGTTGACGCTGAGTACGAAGACGTAAGGGAACAGTAAAACCTTGATCGTTCCCTCACTTAAGTTGGTGGCGAAAAAAAAATGGTAACGTTTGTTTTTTGCCAGTTTAATATAAAAAACTGTCTTATCAAGATTTCCAGTTGTGAACTTCTCCATGAGAAACAAGTTTTTAAAATTTTTATGAAAATCTTCCTAAAATACATATTGAAATACAAAAATTGCTAGGGGTCAGTGTTTCTCAGAACATACAAATATCTAATATTGATCTTTTCAAAACCTATAAGGGGTATGTTCAATTATTGCACGCTCATTAACTTATCGTCCATGTGAATTAAAAATTCTTCCATTTGAAGGGCCTGACATGGCGTGGTAGTTAGGGCGTTCGACTCGTAACCTGCGGATCGCGGGTTCGAATCCCTGTCACCTAACATACTTGCCCTTTCAGCCGTGGGGGCGTTAAAATGTGACGTTGCCACTCCCCTAGTTTATCACTACTAAATTAGGGATGACTGGCATAGATCGCCCTCGAGTAGTTTTGCGCTAACTTCAAACTTCCATTAAATATATTTACACAATTGGGATGCTTTATTCCACATGTTTTATACTTGCATTGCTTTTATTTTTTGTATTGCAACTCTCATATTTTACACCATTATTGCGCAAGCACATCAAAAGTTACTTAAAATTGAAGATATTATCACATGGACTTGGTATGCTACAAAATGAAGTGTCTCAACATCATGGTGCTACACTTTTAGGCATGAACCAAAATGTTATTTCCGTTCTTGAAAGCGATACAGATTCCATGGAGATGTAAGGAGACAATATGGAAGTAACCGAACAAGAGTGGGGACCAAGACAAGACTGATTCCTGACCATCGATACCCTTTTCGGACAGAACAGGAGCTCCCTTGTAACTTTCAAATCACATTTGGAGTCAATAACAGGCTTAAGGAGACACGATTTCAGTCACAGAAATCTTATATTAGAATGCCGTTGAACCAGCGTCACAAGCAAGACTGTCTAAGTTGGGGTCAAAATCACCTATTATGGTCAACTCACAGATGACCCCAGGTTTTGGCTTGACTTCACAGATCATCATGCCAGAGTGTAGCATCCGAGATAATAATAACACCAACGTAGTTGACCAAAAAAATCATGTCGCTGGGTTTATCATGGTCTGTGTAAAAATCAGCTTCAGTAGTAAGAGTGGACTCCCCAACCCCACCCCCATGCTTCTCTGACAACTTGTAGGTGCAATGACATTTACAAGAAATCATACACTGGCGCTATAAATGACAGCTTCGTTCTTGTAAATGACAATGTCCACCTTGGTTTTGGGGAGTTTTTTCAGAGGGAGATTATTATTCACATGTAGTGATCCACTAGATTTCCAGACAAGAACCCAATGGAAATTCTGGAACTCCTTTTAACATGTTGTTTCGGTTTTCCCTGTACAATCCGCGTCTCTCCGCGAGCTGAGAAATGCCCTTTGGAGAAATGGAACCACCTGCCACAAATCAATATCTAGAAGTTCATTAGAAGAATGCAGATACTAAGCTAGGCAGTGATCAATAGTTTTGTTGGGCGCATTTGTTATTGACAAGACTGGTTTCGTCATTTCTTATTTGCTGATGAATTAAAAATTAAAATATTTCATTTTGAATATTATTTTCTATCATCTCTAGTTCTGTAAAAACACACTGTTAAAACCCTGTACAGTTTTTCGAGAGCATACATCAAGCATACAACTATGAATTTGTTGCTAGTCGTCTATTATGTACTAAATTCAATTTGAATAGTGATAACTAGCATGTTGTTTGTATCATAATATCGTAGACTAGACTTCGCTAATGTGGCATGTTAAGAAAGGGTTTCACTGGCAATCATATAGAGCAGTTGGATCAACAAAAACAATAAGCTGATGACGTCAAGTAATGTGGATAATAAAATCATATATTCAAGAATCTTTTATATAAAGTAGGGTCGTATTGTGTTTAGCCTCTCGCTAACCACACACTCGGAAAAATTGTGAGCTTTTCTTTTGTTCGTCTTTCGGTTTTAGTCTACAGATTAAATATTCTCAAACTTCATTCACACTTAATTATTTGTGACTACTTTGTTCTCCTTCATTCGATAGTTTAGTTATTTAATTATTTTTCCAATAATGATAAACCGTTATCTCTCTGTTTACTTTTCTGAGGTTTCACGTATAAAAGTCCATATTATTAGCTTCTCTAGAAGCTCTAATGATAGAATTCAGAACATTGACCTGCTCATTATTAACCAGAGAAATAATGTCGTCAACCGTACAACCATATATATTTTTCACAATGAACAGCTAGCTAATCGTATTAACCCTCAAGGGAATTGATTCAAACATTTATATCATGTCTCAAGGCTTCAAACTCTCAAAATCGGGTTTCGACACTGGCGATGGGCACAGCTCAGATACCCCGTTCTGTAGTTTTGTGCGTAACAACAAACAAACGAAATTTACTTGTATTCCGTGGTTCCTACATAAACCGGTATCTCTCTCTCTTTACGTAGCTTGCCTTTTCAGCCGTGGGGACGCTATAAATGTAGTCTATCCCACTATTCGTTGGTAAAGAGTAGCTCAAGAATTGTCGTTGGGTGGTATTGACTAGCTGCCTTTCCTCCAGTCTATCACTTTAAAATCAGGGACAGCTAGCACAGATAACCCTCAAGTAGCTTTGCGCTAAATTCGACAAAATAAAAAACAAACTCTTCCTCTTCAAGGAAGGAAGTTGTCAGGTGTGTTTTTTTTGTAAATTTTTACCCTTTTTAATTTTTATTACATATATATTTAAATGCACATATAAATTGAAATTCATGTAATGTACTTTAATTACTTAACATTTGCAATTTAAACCAAATCATAAGTAATGTGTCCTTACAACCTCGTTAATCCAGCACATACAGACCATTGTGTTCCAAAAAAGTACTTTCCGGCATTTATTACGTCTGTCGTGCGCTGTAACCCGCAGAATGAAGGCGGCAGATTTCCCTTCTTTTCCCGCCACACACATCCCTTTGTGTTTTTACGATGCTAATTGAACAAGATGTTTTGTAGGAGGGGATAAACATAATGTGTTTCTTTGTATTGAAGGAAACGAAAATGTTGTGTTTCGTTTTTCATCTAAAGTATTTTCACGTGGTAATTACGGTTGTGAAAACAAATCAACACAGAGAATATAAATATATATCTAAAGGGCATTTTGTTAGGCAGACTCTTTCAAAGAATAGGCGATCAGAGTGATAAGTACCTTTCATTCTTTAAAAGCCAGATTGTGAAAAATGTGCGTAGCATTTGTTTCAACAAAGGCCTACTATAATATTTTGACTGAACAGTGTTCCCCTCAGCCACGTAGTAAACTTTTAGTTAGGTATGTATGGATGTGGCAGGTATAGAGTCATATCACATCTTCCTAACGGTATGGGAAAAATCGTTATAGCATAATGCTATTTACATCATCTTCACTTCAAGAAATTCATTAATATATAGACATGTTCACTTATAGCGATGTTCAACACTTGAAAGTGCACTGTCAGTTAAGAATTGAGAACGTCTAGCGCAGCTAATCCTTCAGCAGTCTTACCCGGAAACAGACAAACACTCCAACAAATACTTTCAAACCTTTTTTAAAGTTATATAGGAAACATTAAAATGTGTTCTTATACAAGAACTTTTTCAAAAGATTTCTTCCAACAATCGAGTGTTTCAACGTGCCTAAGTTGCCATTAACTTTGATTTTTATCATTCGAAGGCTATCGTGACTTTGATTTAAAGCATATATTATCTTCTGTTTATCGTCAAGTGTACTTTCAAATTGAGTTGATTATTCGTTTATCTTACTAATTTCCATTAGAGGTTACCGTCGTTTTTGTTGTTGAGAGACTTTGTAAAAACTCTTTTACTTCTTTTTACTCGACCACTTTTCAAAGCAAAGGGTATCATCTTACGAATATAAAAACAGCTCATGATTGAGATGGTGAACCCACAAATGACTTAAATTGTTAACAGTACTAAATCTCATTTTGTAAAGGCAACGAGTTTTCATTCATTGAATTTAATTTGATAGCCCTCCAGTGACTTAGTATTAAGTCTGAAGGCCTATAACGCAAAAAATCGGGTTTCGATAGATAGTTCACTGTGTAGCTTTGTGCTTCACAACAAAACAAATCTGAACTAACATAATAAAGCGCGGTGTTTGCTGTTCTTTTAAAACGAGAAAAATGTAACATGCTTTTTTAAACATCTTGTGACTTTAGTTTTCATAAAAACACATAAAGGCTGCTTGCTCGTTTCAAGTTTTAGGCCTCAAGTGTGTTTTAAAAAAGTTTGCTTGTTTCATACAGAATTGCGCTCAAAGCTAAACAAAGGTTGTTTGCGCATATATGTCCATAAATTTGAATTAAAAGAGGGAAGGCAACAAGTCAACACCACCGTCTACTAAAAGGATTGGACTATCATTCTTATATATATAACGCACCCACAGCCACAAAATGAGGAGCGCGTTTTTGCAGCAATGGTCGCCAATCGTGAATCCAGGAGCCATAAATAGTCTGGGCACCCTAACCATTAATGATTTATTAATAAATTAATTACAGGGTTCTAGTTAAAATTGTTTTATTAACCTACTGTATATTTCCATAAGTATAGTTTCCTTGTTACCAAAAAAATAACTGTAAAATATCTCTGCCTTAGATCAATCGCTGCAACATTTTTGTTAATTGATAATTTTTACAACGCATGATGCATATATATATATACATGTATATATAGTTTGTCTTTTGGCCGACAGATGACGCGGTACTGGTAGCTAATTCTCAAACGATTTCTTTGTTTCTTTGTAATTAAGCACAAAGCTACACAATGAGCTATCTGTGCTCTGCCCACCACGGGTATCGAAACCCGGATTCTAGCGTGGTAAGTCCGCAGACATACCGCTGTACCGCTGGGGGGCTTCTCAAACGAAACATTGACATTTTTGTAAGAAATATATAAACCAAGATACTTTGTATTTTCAGAATATAATAAATGAAAAAGAAATCCAGTAATTATGAAAATGGCATTTTCTTAATATGTGTTTTGCATAATGCTTAATAAGCTGATATAACCTATTCCCATTAATTGGTTATCAAAGCAAAGTAACTACCCACGAAGACATATTATAATTAAATATATATATATATACCTAGTAATGAGCATAGCTAATTAAATATAGTGTTAAAATATTACATAAAGTGATTATAATGCATTGTTGGGTATCCTCACTGATAATAATCTTTATGGCTTATTTATTATAAGGTTTAAGTGTTGTTTCATTTTTGCACGTATTTTACATAGATTCAGGTTAACTAAGTCTACTGTTTTTAATGTGTTTGTAACTGGACAAAGGTTAGATATAATTGTGATTGTATCCGTATAATTTAATTTGTATTTATCTGTTGACACCATAGTTCCAATGGTGAAGAACTGTGTTGAAACGTTTTGTACACTGTGCCTTTTTAATTGATGGATAATCGACTTGTTTATCCTGCTCTCGCCTTTATAGAAACATCACTAAGACATCATGCAGAGCGAGGAATAATGACTTTAAGAGCGATGTATAATATTTAAAATTACTTTCAGGTCTAAAGCTGCAAATGTAAATAATATGAGTTTTTATTTTCTTTGGATTATGCCCGAATTACTCGTCATTTGTTACAAAATATGATTGTGTTATTTTATTAGAACGTTTCTGTTTTGATAAACAATTAGAACTTCTGGTGAAGGATGGTATACACCTCATACGTAGTTATTTTATTATAAAACCACAAATGTATTTAAAATGTCCAAGTAAAATGATATGAAAGCATCTAAGTTCACATTAGGCAATAACATCTCTACCATGACCAAATAAGAATTGTATATTCAATTTTGTGTCAGATTTCATCAAGTACGGACCCAAATTTCGAATTATATCAGCTCTCACCAGTCAAACTAGCTCGATAATACAGATTTTGTGTCAGATTTCATCAGGTATGGACCCAAGTTTCGAATTATATCAGTTCTCACCAGTCAAACTAGCTCGATAATACAGATTTTGTGTCAGATTTCATCAAGTATGGACCCAAGATTCGAGTTATATCAGTTCTCACCAGTCAAACTAGCTCGATAATACAGATTTTGTGTCAGATTTCATCAAGTATGGACCCAAGTTTCGAGTTATATCAGTTCTCACCAGTCAAACTAGCTCGATAATACAGATTTTGTGTCAGATTTCATCAAGTACGGACCCAAGTTTCGAGTTATATCAGTTCTCACCAGTCAAACTAGCTCGATAATACAGATTTTGTGTCAGATTTCATCAAGTACGGACCCAAATTTCGAATTATATCAGTTCTCACCAGTCGAACTATATCGATAATACAGATTACCAATACCATAACCAAGTAAGAATAGCAGTTTCGAGTTATGTCAGCTCTCATCAGTCAAACTAGGTCGATAATACAGATTACCCATACCATAGCCAAGTAAGAACAGCAATGTATCTTCAGCGTTGTAGAAAGCTATGTTTGTTGCAGGTACTTCTAGCTTTTGTTTAGATAAGATGAAATTGTCGCTAAAATAATGTGATACACTATTTGACGGTCAATTTAGAGAAACTTTTTCCGTAGTTTCTTTAATTGAAGTGAAGGTGAAAAATAATCATGTTTCAGTGGCTTTTATCAATATTAGAAGATTACGTTCTAACAGACCTATTTTATTTTTTGAAACAGGAATTAAATGTATGTGTATTTCACATACTGAATACCCAGTATAGCAAAATACATTCATTATAGTACATTCTAAAGAATAAGTAGTATAAACTGGTTATTATTAACTAATAATGAATACTGTTACGTAAATTTCATTATCAGAAGTGTATAGTTCTTGCTATTTCAGGTAGTAACTAATCATAAGTAAAAAAAAGATTTAAGCGTTGCACATATTCACCGCAGTAAAAAATAATATTATTGTACATACTAAAAAATCAGTAATGAAAACTACCAATTTTGTCCATTCGGGCTAATCCGTTGTGAAATTTGATCATTTTTACATTAACCGAATAAGCATTTGTGAAAACTATTGCGCTTACTAAGTAGTAACTAATTAAAACTGCCTAGGATAACATGTATTAGACAATTGTAAAAGACTGATTACCATTTTAGTAATGACTAATCAGATGTAAGAAGTGTGACATTTAACTCATACCTAATATCGCTAGTGAAAACTGATCAAAATATCCCATTTTTACTTATCAGTTGTCGCTATTACAGACACTGATTAGTCAATAGTGAAAACTGATCAATATATCCCAATTTTTACTTATCAATTGCCGCTATTACAGACACTGATTAGTAAATAGTGACAACTGATCAAATATCCCATTTTTACTTATCAATTGTCGCTATTACAGACACTGATTAATCAATAGTGAAAACTGATCCAAATATCCCATTTTTACTTATCAATTGTCGCTATTACAGACATTGATTAGTCAATAGTGAAAACTGATCAAAATATTCCATTTTTACTTATCAATTGTCGCTATTACAGACACTGATTAGTCAATAGTGAAAACTGATCAAAATATCCCATTTTTACTCATCAATTGTCGCTATTACAGACATTGATTAGTCAATAGTGAAAACTGATCAATATATCCCATTTTTACTCATCAATTGTCGCTATTACAGACACTGATTAATCAATAGTGAAAACTGATCAAAATATTCCATTTTTACTTATCAATTGTCGCTATTACAGACACTGATTAGTCAATAGTGAAAACTGATCAAAATATCCCATTTTGACGTATCAGTTGTCGCTATTAAAGACACTGATTAGTCAATAGTAACAACTCATCTCTGTTCCGTTTTCTACCTTCTTATTTTAATATAGCAGTATTCAAAATTTGTCAGTTATTCTGGTATGTGCTGTTTTCGTATATCACGTGATGAAAAAAAAGTCGTTAAATTGATTTCGTTTTAGCCACTTTTGTTTTTTGTCATTATCTTGAAAGTTACACTTAGTCTGTCCGTGGAAGGTATCGCCATAATACTGTCTGTTCTGAAAGGATTTAGGCAGCAGTCTTCTTAAATAGAAGGTCATGTGGTTTCTCGAGGCTACAATCTCCATTAAGTTTGAATGAGATGGGTCAGTCGCGTGAAGCGCTAATCGTTCTGGATAAGTCTGATGTTACCTTTAAAGGAGGTAACGATAGGTTTAAACAGTCTGGTAGGTGACCTCGGCCAAGTGAATCTGGTAGAAGTTATCTTTGAGCTAGTAAAAGCGATTGCCCACCGTCAAACTAGCAAATACCTACACTGTATTTGGGTTAATAGTAAAGATTGTTAATTCGTGTCTTACATCGTGTCCAATCTCTTTATTTCGTGCTCCCAAACTCAGGTATTCAGGGAATTCAGAACTACTGCCTGATAAATAGCTTGACGAATTTCTAGTTATTCAGATGGCCTATCCCATCTTTCTAAGGGAAGTCAGTTTCGACTGAAAAGACCTTACGTTGTTTGAGCGGCGGGGAAACTCTGATAGCTATTGCACACTTCAAATAATTAGTAGAGAATCTGATCGTAATTGCGTATAGTTAATATTTATATTGTGAAATAATGCTTTTATTCGATACATCTAATAACTAGTAGAGACAAAAAAAATTATCGTGACGACAAGTATGGAATGATCAGTAGTTTAAACTGATTAATAATTTTAAAGACAGTAACACAGATATTGTTATCTCCTTCAGCTTACATAAGAATATAAAAAGTGAAATATCCATCTCTCCTAGTTTTAATTTAGAAAATTTCTATTTGTTTGGTTATGGGTGGCATAACATCATCTTAGTTAAACCTACTTAGCGTATCTTTATATGTGTGAAGAAAGTTAAATATTCCAACATTTCTTGTACAGTAAGGAGTTTGTTTTCACAAGCTTCGTCTGCAATGGGCCAGGCATAGCCAAGTGGTTAGGGCACCCGACTCGCAATCCCTGTCCCAACAAACATGCTCGCCTGTCAATTCCACAATTCGTTGGTAAAAGAGTAGCCCAAGAGTTTGGTGGTGGGTGGTGATGACTAGCTTCCTTTCCTCTAGTCTTTCACTGCTGAATTAGGGACAGCTAGCCCTCGTGTTGTTTTGCGCGAAATTCATAACAAACAAACATATCGTCTGCATTGCTGAGATAAAATATTATACTATAATGAACAGTTAATTACACTAAACTATATTCCAATGATCTCAGCAGACACAAGTCCAATGAACATGATACTAGGAAGTCACAAAAACCAACAAATGTTTAACACGTATATTCTTGACAAATTCGTTATATTAACTAACAAGTAAGTGGAACTATGTGCCAAACATTTGTCTCTTCTTATGTTATTTTTTGTTTCTTTATCTTATTTGATTATTTGCTATTATTTATCTAAAAAGAACGCTGGTGTTGAAATGTTTTATTTATTAATGGTCGTTCTTGACAGTATATTCTACGAAACAACAACTATTACAGCTTACCCATAGCTCTAGAAAATCAAATATCTATATTTTGATAAGTAATAACAACAACAACAAAAAAGAAATGGCTTAGTAGTTTACGTGTAGTTTCTTTTATGTCCTTAACAATAGTGGTAAGGTCGTTTTTAAATATTCTATAATTTTTTTGTTCTCAGAATAAACATCTTAAGCGTATTTTTAAAGTCTCGTCTCGTATGAGAAACTGCACGTGAACATTTGTAAGTTGAAAAACTGGTGTTATCGTATTTGTTCAGACACACGTGAAATCCTGTATTGGCACAACGTTAACCCCTAAATGTGGAATACAAAAGATTGAATTTAATTGGAACACTCAAGAATATTTTTAGTCGATACTGAACGTGATCTATGAAAATTCGTTCAATTTTTGTAATGCTATACACATATTGAAAAAATTTTATAGATCACGTTGATTTTTTGGTTTAAAATGCTCTTTATAAAAAGTCACCTAAAACATTGCATTTTATATTATGATACCAATGACAAAGAAAGTAATGCAAGAACATTAGTGTGCTACAGTAGCTGAAACTATGACGTTGCAAGATATATGTTTCAAAGCGTTGACGCTATTCCATTTCATTAATAGGATTATCAAAGATAACATTTCGTTGGCTTAACATGGGTGAAGGGATGGGGATAAAGGAGTTCATGTGCATCATTTGCAGGCACTAAGGCAATAGCAAGAGGCAGGGAATAGAACCCCTTTGGGATACACCCAAGAACCTTTGAAGTTTCATGGTGATCAGAAGTTGGGTAGATGAAATTTTTGTCACGTACAAACAAGATGCACAAACACTAGCGGTTTTTTTTTAGAATAGATTTTGTGGAAACTTAATTATAAAAAAAATCCAAGTTACCATACCCTTTAAATTAACATAGGTTAAAGCTTTGTGAAAAGTGGGTAAAAAACTACTTAACAGCAAAAATGGTTATTAACTAACGTTGTTCGTTATGCCTTATTCAGAAAAACAATGAAATTCATTATTTTGTTAAAACATTGGTCAAAAGATGCACCATTTAGAATGTATTCAGTTCGAGTTTAATTTGTCCATAGGGATTGATTTATACACATAAAAAAGTAGACACAGTTATTTACTCCAATCATTCACGTTGCCTGTGTATAATATAGTTTCAGTCAGTGTTCCATTACGGATTATAATATGAAATCCGTATTTGAATAATTAAGAGGATTTTAGAAAACGACATTTGCAGTCCATTGTGATTTTTGTTTCTATCATTAGTTCTACAAGTTGTATGTCGAAATCTGTTAAACTTTAACGTTCATTCTGGTTCATACGCAAAGTTTGTTTGTTTGTTTTAGTGTAACCTCTGTCCACCGCGGAGAATCGAATTCGTCGGATTTTTGGCGTTGTAAGTCCGTAAACTTATCGCTGACCTACCGTGGGAGAATTAAATAAATATCGTAATGATTGTAAATTTGAAAAAACATTGGATATATGTATATAAATAAACACATAGAAAATGATAACTTTGTACTTTCGTTCCAACTAAGATCACTACTAAATTTAATTATTAGGACGATGTTTCAGGTCCCGTGCTTCCATTGAAACTGTTAACACTTCGTCAATCGTGCTCAGTCTGATGGCCATGATCATGCCCTATTGCCCGACACCGTAATCAATTACAACAAACTTCTGCGAGGGATAACGAGGTCATTCTTAGATCACACGCCTTGATAAACTTTCCACAGGCCATTCATTCTATTTGGATGTCGGCTTTTTAGACCACATTTATGAGAGTTGCACTGAGAATCCGATTGACAGTTTCTTCGTTCTTCATTTGAGCTTTAGGTGTCGGTAAAAGCTACTGAGCTTTCATAAACTTCAAATATTTGTTTATTACCTTGATAACAATACAAGGATATACGTTTAGCTTCATTGCAATAGCCTTTTTTTCTGGGGTCGGAAGGTTCTTTTTCTTAACCATAAAGGACAAAGGATTGGCTTGCGATTATGGTTTTGGAGCCCATTACTTTCAAAAACGCTCTAATGTGCGAGACTTTCCGCTTCCACGGAGATCACTATAGGTTTCCTGCTTCAAAATGTCGTTTTCTTTCGTTCTACATCGTTTAATTAATAATATCACATTGTGGATATCCCTTTTCAAATAGACTTTTATATTCCTCTAGCCGCAAAGGCTAATATGGCGCCTTTACCTAGAATGGTCTGGAATTCATCTTGAGCCAAAATATAGAAGCTAGACATTTCTCTTGTGGCACCATGACTCGTACCATATACAAATCTTTCAAATGATAAGCGATTAACTTTCTGTGTATACTAAGGAATTGAACAAACAATTGAGATGGAAAAATATTTAATTAGTCGTGTTTTATTCAGATTTTTCATGTTTGCAGCAAGTTTACCCTTTGTCTTTAGTCTGTATACAAATTTTACAGTTTTGATAATTGTTTTGCATAACGATTGCTTATATCAATTCGTTAATCAAACCATTTGAGAAGTCATTACTCTTTAGACTTTAAAATATTTCGTGTAAACCATTTGAGAAGTCATTACTCTTTAGACTTTAAAATATTTCGTGTTCTTTTAAGGCAGCCTTTTGTTCACTATACTGAACTTGGTTTAAACGACAAAATCTTGTTTTATAACAAAAAGATCAGATATTTTTGTAGTAAGTCTGGTTATCGCAGATAACGTTTACGTGTGTAAAAACAATCTTAGAATAGTTCACATTAATAACATCCTTGTAAACGGCTCTTACAAAAATCAATTTGGGACACTATATACAAAATAATTGGAGGAATTATAAATGTTTTAAATAAAATATATCCCTTATTTCAGTGTCATGAGTACGAAATAGAAAATTCGATCCAGAGAATTCTTTTTATTGGAGCTATTTGAAACTTTATATATATGTTCATAGAAAGAACTTAGGCGGGGAGTGAAAACGGTGAAATTGAAATGATTCATTCTTCTGATCTATAAAATGTTTTAGTTCACTGTGATGACAGTTATTTTGTCTGAATATTACCTATTCATGCACTTTGAGAGTTTCTCATCTAAGCTTATCAATTACTGTATTCGTATTTTGCTTGTTCTTTAAAGTAAGAAAAAGAAAACGGACAAAATTAGATATTTTATTCTTTGATAGATTGTTTAATTTGTAAAGCATTGGTTAATTTGTAAAGAGTGAATCAGAAAGAAATGTAAGTATATAGTTAGTTAGCTCCAGATGTATGTACGTGTTATCATCATCTTTTTTTCTTTTTTTTACTTTTCGCTTTCATATCTGAATACTGTGAATGGGTTATCTTTTCAATCATCGTCAGTGAGGTGAAGTAATTACTTTTTTTCCTTAGGGTATGAAGATGAGATCGTGTGTTCATTTATGTTATGCTAGAAAAAAGTCATTTTTATGGTACAATGTTCACGAATAAATGCACTAAATGCGTAATATTACGTTAGCCTATGGAAATTAGAATCATCCCACGCTATAGAGTTAACCAAGTTTCATGCATTCTGTATGAAAGCGTTGCACTTTTTTTTATATGTATATAAAAGTCATTGTAATTTCTCCGCGGGATAATACAGTTCGTGTATTCAGTCACGTGGTGTGCGGAGCAAATAAGCATCGGATGGTATATTGTTATATGTATATTATATTGTTTTCTTGTATAATAAATAAATTACACGCTTGCGTGTTATTATCTCACAGTGTCTAAATTTTTGTATAAAATAGTGGTGTATTTTAGTAATTTCCCAGAAGCTTCTTTAAATTATGTAGAATTCATAATATTTTTATATCACATCTTTAACCATGACAACAAATTAGCATTCGATTTTGTCAATTGATAGAGATTTTTTTGTCACACTATAAAGCTTAAAGAGCTTGGCTATATTCTTTCAAACTTGTTCGTGATGTTCATGTAGGAAATTAAGCATCGCTAATTTGGTTTAAAAAATACTGATTCGTTTTACCGTTTCGTCATTTGTTCGTGTTTTAAGCAGTTGTAGTGATATATATATATATAGACACATATAAAAATAATTATCACAGATATGTAGTTGTGATATATGAATGTAGCATTAGCTTTATAAGTGACGGTTTTAGTACTAATTTTTCTCACCTATGTTTCTTTTTTTAGTTTATTTCATTTTTGTTATTTTACACGATTTACATTGGTGATGATTTTCAGACAAGAATGATAACAAAATATTTGTATTTCCTACTGGATAGATAAAAAAGGCATACTTGTACCTACCAGTGTAATGGTACGTGACAAATCCTGGCAAAATATATTACATCTGGATAAAGGAATATTGAGATATCGTATACATATAAATAGATACTTGTATAACTGAAGCTATACCAAACAAAAATTACATATAAAGACTTAGCGATGCACTTCCACTTGGAGATAATAAATCTTGGTTGCAGCAATGCACCGTGATAACAAAATAGGATAGTAGAACTTCCCCAAAAGATTAAGGGATCCGATCAAAGTGTTTCTCTTATTTCCCAATGATGATGGTAAGGCAGGCATCTGTAGGGGTACAGTTTAGTTTTGAGTAGAACAATTTAAATTTGTGAGCTAAATGAGTAGACTTGACAGAAGTAAATAGGCTAGAGTAGGGTTGGTCTGCTTATTCAAAGAAGATTGCTGAATGGAGTAATCAATAAGGATGAAATGTTTTAAATCTTGAAGCTTATATTTGAGGTGTGTTATTCTTTGTCTTGGAAATTAAGTTTGTTTTAGGATTTTCAAACGTTTTAATTATAAAAGGTTGTTTGATTTATATTTTACAGCATTCCGTGCGAATCACAGTATATTCAACAACCACGAGACCAGTTGATGTCAACCAAACCATTCAATCTTTTGACTACATCTTCTCAACCACAGCCACAAAGAGGTCATCGCCTTTCCACTTCTGAATCGTTGAATGCAGCTTCAACTCGAATGGTTTATCCTTTGCCACCAAGTAGCCAAACCACTGTTACTTTTTTTCTTGATTTAGGGAGTGTTGATCTTTCCAATATTCCACAACCAGAAAGACCTTTATGTTGTAATTTTACCCATAATATTGAAGACAACAACATGGTTACACGCAGGTTGAATACAAAGTCTGTGTGTGAAGAATTTGAATCGAAAAATGGTACCAATTTTTCACCTGTTGTTCAGGAGAGATCCGGATGTGAAAAAAAGGAGGGAGAAGATGAACCTGAAGATACTACTAAAGTGTCAGAAATTCATCCACTTGAAGATTTTCATGAATCTTTAGATACTACTAATAAAAAGGAGTTCAGTAATCATCCCAACAGTTTTACCAGTACAGTAATAACTTTTTCACCAAATGTAGCTAGTGTTTGGCAAAGTCAGAGAACAGAATCAAACGGTGATGAAAGCATTATGCAAACATTTGAAAGCGCGACAAAAGAAAAAAAAGAATTTGTGGAGATTGTACCTCACCAATCAACTTTACCACGAAAAGAAATTACAACTGCTTCCCTAAAATCAGATGTTAAATATGTAACCCATAGCATCGTACACGAAAAATGCCCTTCTTGGCCAGCAGCAACATGGGTAGGTTCTAAAATAGCTCAACCGGTGTCAGCAGCCAACTATAGATCCCACTCTTGGACTGACCAACCAGATTATCCTAAAGCTCGGATCGGCTATTCTCAACCCAAAAAACCCTTCATAGTATCGAATAACCATCCTACACCAGTCTTAGAAAGAAGTATACAAGGTTCGAACAAAAAGAATGTGATAGGCTTAGGATACGAGCCCACACCCCCTCCTCCATCTGTGCAGCAGACGTTGAATCCGTATAGTTCTGAAAGAGTACAAACGTCTCAGGTTGACAAAAGTCCAGCATATATTTCAAAGTTAAAGGAAAGTAATATCATCCAAACTTTGCCCGAATATGGCAAACCAGAGTACATATTACAAGATCCCAACATAGAGGCAAACTGGAAAAAGTACCACGAGTTTTTGAAATATTCCGGTGATTACCCACCATCCCAATCTTCAGCTTACGGCAGTCTTTCGTCGTGGGACGGATCACCTTCAGAACGTGGAATGAGCTTATTAAAACAGGAACGTTCTGAAAATGTAACTTCGTTTTTAACTAAATCGCGCCTTGAATGTTGTGATTCTTCGTGGATTGCGAAAAGAAAACATAAAATTATTGAAGTGTCAAATAAAACTAACACTTTTATGGACAGCATTCAAAATTATGTCAATCAAGAAAAGTGCCATAGTTCTTACAGCGACTTAAGTTCCTTGAGTATGCAGATATCCAAGCGGTCTTCACTATTTGATAGCGGTTTATCGACATTACCGGACAGTGGACGTTTTTCTCCACAGTCTTCTTGTGGAAGTAATTTCACAAATACATCTCTCGAAAATGGATTTAAAGCTTGTTTAGTAGCAGAAAACTGGATGAATCGAGAAAACATTGCTCACAGTTCCAGGATTCAACCACCAGTCCGCCATGATTCTCAGAGTGTTGTATACTATACTCCGGATACGAAACAAATCTATGATAGAATCACCAAAAATCTACAAATCTCTCAAAAGGAAAAGACTAAGGACCACAAAAATTCTCTAAACGCTAATGACCTTGACCAACAACACTACTTCAAACAAAGAGCGAACAATTACACGAATAGTAAAACACAACAGTTAACTAACCCAAACACTTCTCTTTCTGGAGACATTATTCTTAATAAACAACCCTATGATTTTTGTAAAGGGGTTAAGGTTCCGAAAGAACCACCCAGTGGTCCTGGTAATGATAAAAATGAAAAATCTAAGATATGTCATCAAACCATAGTATCGCCACTAAATGAAAGTAAAAAGGCAATGAAAAGTGAATTTGTTAAAAGAAATATTGTTGCACCAAATACTTTCGTAAAGACAGAGAATCAGAGAGATTTGATTTCAAATGATCAAACACTGGCTTCTAACACTCTTGGGATCCGAATGTCTTACTTAGATCCGGATAAAACACGCCAAATGTCAGATCTTGAACTGAAAGCGGTCCAGAAACAAGCTGTTTTGTCATTCTATCAACGACAAAAATCTTTATTTTCTACAAAGCTGAAAACAACGCAACAGGAGCTACCATTTTCAAACCTTCCCAACAAAAACACACTTAATGCTAATGATAAGCAATTGCAATTGATCGGTACCAGCGTTTCTCCAAACTCATTGCAAGCTTTTGAAACAATGTCGACTAATGTGCTGAGTCCGTTTAGTGAGGCTTTTGATAATAATACATCAAAATCAGCCCAAAGACAACTTTTGCAAAATGGAAACAAAATTTCATCTCACGAGAAAGGGAAGTCAGTGCATGATAACGCTCATGAAAATTCTATGGCCCAGCAAAATTGCTACTCTGTGCCAAATGTGTTAGGACTTTCTTCCGGTACTTGCCCTATAAATTCAAAGCCACCGACACACACAAACCTTAATTCGGTGTGTCATTTGAAAATGCATTATGAGCCCGTGAACTGTAAAGCTGTTGAAATATCATCCATGGTTCAGGAAAATCCAAACATGGCCGAAACTACCGTAGCAGACGAGAAAAATGAAGCGAGAAACGAACGTTCTGAGATCAATAAGACATCTTTCTTGGCATTAGTAAGTCCCAAACTAAATTTATGATTTCGCAGTATAGACATCTAGTTCTATAAAACTAAGGAACAAATATAACATAATTTCTGCTGTTAATGAATGAAATGCTACACTGTTTATTTTAATAACCTAGGTGCAAAAAAATATATATGTGGGTATTTTACGCCCTTAGTAACATAGAAATGGATTCATTATTTATAGGAAAAACGGTTCGTTATATTTGCAGTTTGTGTACATTGAAACAATGCTTTTATGCTCACTATTCCAAAGTAGCAATGGTAGTTGACATCTTATTATTTTCTCTCTTGTTTTATATATCGAACGTATACACCTTAGAAAGGAGTTAATATGGATTATTTTACTTTTTTGTCCCCCTGTGGAACACCACTAAGTCTTTGTATTTACAACGCTAGCATCAGGGGTTCGATTCTCCTCGGTGGACACAGCAGATAGCCCGATTTGGCTTTGCTATGAAAAAACATACATACACTTTTTTCTCGCCTAAAGCAAAGTGAGCTTTTAATACTTCGAAAATCGAGGTATAAACATTTAGAATTTTCACAAATTTGTCTTGTTTGTTTGCAGTTAAGCACAGAGCTACATTATGGGCTATCTGTGATGTGCCCACCACGGGTATCGAACCCAGTGTTTAGCGTTATAAGCCTTCAGACTTACTGCTGAGCCGCTGAGGGACAAATTTTTAATCATAACAATAAATGTATTCTTTGACAATTGTGTCTTGTTTCTTCATTATTTCTTGTCTTGTTTCTCCATTATTTCCTGTTTTGTTTCTCCATTATTTCCAGTTTTGTTTCTCTATTATTTCCTGACATTTGTTTGTGTGTTCCCAATACCTTTAAATAATTGAATTTCATAAAGTCAAACCTAATAGAGTCGCAGCTTATAAAACACATTATCACACTTCAAATATAGTATTTAATAGTTCTCTTTAATGTTTTATTAGTATTATTTATACTTCAGCTTAGACTCTGTAAAAGTATTATTGAAAACACATGAAGGAATTTTAATTTTATCATGATGAAATTGTGAGATTTTAAAAACTTAAGTCCCAAACTCTTGGTTGCTTTCGTTTTTTTTTTGTTTCATATTTTCGAAAAACATTAAAATTTTATCATCGTGGTTCTTATCTATATTATTATAAAACCTTCTTCGGAGGTATCAGCATTTACAAAATTGCGACTTTTTGGTGTTTTTAGTGTATTTTAATGTACACTGTTTTAATTTCTTAAATACTTCATTTCCGAATTTCCAAAAATAATGGAAATATATAAATTTGGAGTTTCTTACGAAGTATTGGTAGCTAGTCTATAATATTGTTATTATGAATACTGTTATACTTGCGGAGCTGAATATGTTGAAATTAAAAACCATGAATCTAACCTTTTAAGAGTAGTTGCAAATAAAAGGAGTCTTAATTAAGGAGTAAATGATATTTTTTAAGTCTTCTGTCACTTTTCGTGCTACGGTCATTAACCATGATATAGCGATTGTAATTAAGATTTGTAATTAAATGACGATAGAAAAAATGAGCAGTAAGGATGCGTATACATTTCAGGCTTACTGACGTTAATGATCTCTCCTAGATGTATTCATTGCAAATGGATTTTTTTGGGGGTGATAAAAGAACGAATTAGAAAATGAGCGGATTTAGTCTGCCAATGAAGGTGACTATGTCGTAACCAGTACTCGACTGCTTGCACATCAATTAATTCATTTCTAGAGTGTTCCCCTCTGTCGTTTAGCTGGTATGAATGTACACGGTTTTACTTTATTGAAGAATTGATCATGTTAATTTTCCCCAACCTACTCATTTTATATTTTCCTCTCTACATATATCCAACGAGAGTAAGCAGCATATATCTTAAATAATGGCTTTTTGTTATTACATAGCACTATTTCTGTTTATTTGAGGCCGGGCGTGGCCTAGTATTAGATAGTCTGGCTGTAAATCATAGAGTTCAGGGTTCGATAACACATGTCACTAACACTCTACACACTTTCAGCTGTTGGTGTGTTATAAAAGTGACAGTCGGTCCTGTCATTTGATTCATGTAGCCAGATGAGCTCTTGTGGCGACTAGTACTACTCACTGCGTCCTCTCTAGTCAACTTAGGGAATGAATTATTGTGTTTTCTGACATGGTAATTTTTATTTTGTGTGTATAAAGCTCCATTCAGAAGGAGAATACTGTTGTACTGGTTTATATTGCTTAGAAAGTTCGTTTTGGATTATTTAGTAAAAAGAAAAATGCGGAGATCAGTACAGTTAATGATAATGAAAGCGTTTTATTTCTTGAACTACAAATTCTACAACATCAAACTGTATGTGCTCCACGTAACAAACTACAGGCCTATCTTAATAAATAACGCTAAAGGTCACTTACCTACTAATTTTCTTGCACGCATGGTTCTTTTCGTATCTTTAATGCTTCGTTTAAAACACAAACTTAGAATTTACAATGATGAGCTTATTAACTGGCTGATCCAATAATCATTCAACAATCTCAACAACATACTCTCACGTTTTTATCATTTATTAATTTCAAATCATTTCCTAAACTTTGAAACGTCCAAGTTAAAAAACAGTCTACGACAATATCCTTTCTCTTTATATTTTTCTCAAAGTCCTCATTAACTCGAATAACAAATGCAAATTGGCTCTATGGATTAATTTTCAATGCAATCATTACTCTACTTCAAATCTAAGTTTAAGAATAATTTTTAAGTACAAAATAATAATCTATGTAATCTTTAGCCACTGAACTCATTAGCAAGATTAAAATTTCAATGCTTCATTACAATGAAAATTGAAGGCTTTCGACATATAGTTTTTATGAGAAGCACACATTTTTAATACGTTGATAATCTCTCGTGATTGACTTCGCTGTCTTGTTGTTTTTTTCATAAAGAATTGGATTGTTTTACTTTTCATTTATCACATGTGTGTGCGCGTCATATCAGAGACGACAGTCTAATCCGATCTGATTTGAGTTCCAAAGTCTCGAGAAAGTCTTAAAAAATGAAATTATACTTTGTAGTAGCGCTAGTTTTTATGTATAATAATATTTCAGTTATATACGATAAGAGTAAGAAATAACTATATTTTGACTTTCTGTGTTGTTTATTTTAATCTGGTATTATATTCTATCACTGAACCACGTGATAGACCACTGCCTTCCATGTCAGATCTACAATATTTGAATTACATAGAAAATAATGTAGTATTGTAGGCACTATTTCATTGATTACACAAGTTTTATTTATACAGAATATCGAGCAATATCTTATTTACGCATTATTTATTTTGGATACCCAGTTATCAGGTATGTCAAACTTTACCATATAATAATAATAATAAATTTTAATAAGTTTTCGTCTTTACTTCTCACTCTCCCCCGGGCGCTCGACTCGCAATCTGAGGGTCGCGGGTTCGAATCCCCATCCCGCCAAACATGCTCGCCCTTTCAGCCGTGGGGGCGTTATAATGTGACGGTCAATCGCACTACTCGTTGGTAAAAGAGTAGTACAAGAGTTGGCGGTGGGTGCTGATGGCTAGCTGCCTTCCCTCTAGTCTTACACCGCTAAATTAGGGACGGCTAGCGCTGATAGCCCTGGTGTAGCTTTGCGCAAAATTCAAAAACAAACAAACAAGTCCCCCCCCCCCTCCGTGGCTCAGCGGAAAGTCTGAAGGCTTATAACGTTTACAAATTGGTTCGCGGCAGACACAACACGTGTAGCTCATTGTGTAGCTTTGCGCTTCACAACAAACAAATACATTCTTCAAGATGAAGTAGTTTTTCACAGCAAATGTAAGTTTTCTAATCACCGGTACGTACCAACGTTAATTTTGTCCCCGGTGGGACAGTGGTAAGTTTACGGACTTACAACGCTAAAAGCCGGCTTTGATTTCCCGCAGTGGACATAGCAGACATCCCAATATGACTTTGCTCTAAGACAAACAAACAAGTGGTTTTTAACTTTTATTGTAATTGCTTAATTTGCTACATTAGCCGGAAAAGATACTCAGTTCTTGTTTTGTTAGTGTTTTATTAAATGTTAACCAGTAATATTTTGACTTGCGTTCATTCTCAGTATGTATGTTGAATAAAATATAGTTTTAATTCCTACGAAAGATACACCCGGTTTCCAGGATTTTTTTTTAATGTCGTTTTATTTAATTGATACGTTTTTTTTTTCTAATTTAAAAGAGCGCGCAAATTTCGAAATGAAACAAAAATTTGGAACAGATGTGGCAAATTTCTAAAACGACTCTATACTGCTTGTTTATATTAAGCATGAAATATCCTCTTCGGGTGCCAGTACATTACACAAGACATACGTGTCCATACAGCGAGCAAAACTTTTCTTTACGTCAGTTCTGTTACAAACCTGGTGGACAAATTTCGAATTGCAATTTTTGTTGGTAAATAATTTTAAAAATTCAGTAACGATTTTGACACGCAATCCAACTATGTTTCATACATATGAATCAGCTATAAACACTGCCAAGCTGCAAAAAAAAGTTTCAGTTGAATATTTGTGACATATGTGTGCGGAGATGAGCGAAAACATGTCTACATTGATTAGCTTGCTTATTTTATCTCAAATAAAACATGCAAATTGGTGGCTTCGTCATCAGTCCTTGCCAAGTGAACGGGTATGGTTTCCATTAGAAACAGCATGGTTGTGCTTTACGTGGCATATATTGATGGTCAACGTTGTCAGTCAGAGAAACATATTTTAGAATTTGTTTGGACACGCTTGATGCTTAGTATACTGGTTACTAGATCGTGTATTTCGTAACTTGTAGGCACTTCAATGATCGTGTACTTCTTGCATTTCGATTTACAGATACGCTTTTCTGACTTTTTCGAAATACATATTCTGCGAAGATATATATATATATCCCTGTTTAGAAAATTCGGCACTTCTTAAGAATGGAAAAATACATTATTTTACACATTGTTTGAATATGTATATTTTTAATAATGATATAAACACTTTTATTTCTACTACTTGCGAGTGTAAACATCTTCTCTGAGTGTGTAGACCGTGAGGAACACGCTCTAATAAGTAATAAAAGATATATTTCCAAGCCGTTAACTGTCATTTTACAGTAAACACAAATTAACGAGAATTCTTCAGTTTTATAAACAAACAACACAAAATTGCTTTCGAAAAGCATGGATTGCTGGAGTGTAGAATAGTTTAGTTGATTCGAAGACTAAATACTAAAAGCTTTCTTTTTATTTGAAAGCGTATAAACAAATTCACCACCAGATTATTAAAAAATCATTTTAAATATTTTGTATCTCTTCCAAAAAGAATATAAGGCATATAAATATTTAACTTCTAACTTTTTGAACACAAAATTTAAACCTCATTTGCCGTAAGTTACTGAAGAATAATGATTCTTTACCGTTGAGATATTCAAGTAAAGTGATATCTAGCAGAAAAGCCAATACTTTCCACAAAAGGCAGGTTCGGGAATGTTAAGCGAAGAATAAATGGAACAATTACAGTAGGGGAAACAAGGAAACACAATTGTAGTTTTATACACTAAATTCTTTATTAACAAACGCGCTGCTCTGTTACCGAAATTTGCCAGGTTTGTTTTATGTCGTTGGCTGTTGGCGTCAAAGACAGAAGAACAACAGTGTAAACCAAATGGAAAATCAAGAAACAGAACTGTAGAAATACCCTGACGAAACAAAGTCTTCGAGCTCTGGGACCACTAGCTGCGTGACAGTCTAAGAATCATGACTCGGTGGTTAATAACAATAGTACAGCACACCTACCTCCCTGCAATCACAACTGACTGTATAAGTGCAACAGGTTACGTGCATATGTGCTGACAGAGGAGTGCCCATTCTAGATACAGGTCCTTCAGTTATTCTTCCCACAACTCCTGGAGTGTTAGTCGTGACATCATCCACTAGTGGAATTTCTTACTGTATGGCTTAGGTTTACCAAAATATTAATGGTTTCAACTCCCACCCGGTGTTCAGGATCAGAACATTCAATGAACGAACAGGGTCTCACTGTGCGGCGAGATAATCCGTCCTTATTTCTGTGTTGCAGGCTCAGGAAATACACTATGACGAAATCATATTCGTGCAATGTTGTTTCCAACGTACTATCGCCCTTTTCACAAGTACAGCGGCATATTTAACAAACAAGTCACCGATTTGCTTTTACAGCATTACATTCAGATTGCTTGCACAATCCTCAACCAATGATCTCAGATGTGTTGGTAGCCTTTTCTCGCATGTTGACATGGAGCAACAGATGTAAACCCATTGTCACTGATAGCCTCGGTTAGTTACACTTTGCTTACCATATCAATAATCATTTCAGTGTAAAGTTGGATAGTTGATTGTGCATAATTGCAAACAATACACCAGCACTTCATCCCTCATTGAATAGATAACCGCCCCAGCTAAGAAACAACTTACTTTATGCGTGCTCTATGATTGTATTCCATGGCACTGACACACTAAAACTTGTTCAAACCACGGAACACCATTTGCGTACACAGAGGTACTGTAAATCCCTCCACTACATACACTCTTGCAGTCACCAGTTGCACAGACAAAAATAACCAATAATTTCTACAGGATCTTCATTCTGAGGATGCAAATGCAGATCTGAGGTTAGAAAAACTTACCTTTTCATTCATGTTTAGTCTATCACTATTTACTAGAATGAAATCAGTAGCCACTGGTCAGAATGGTAATATCACTTGGAGGGCCTGATATACAACAAGATCAACCAGTGTTTTAGTCTCTCGTGCATGAACTAGGAAACTGATGTTTCAACCTTATGCCCTTGCAGGTGCATACCAAGCTACACCCAGTCCCAAGAGAGCTGGGCTACCCACCAAACTTTTTGGCACAAACTTTCTGCCATGACCCCAAGTTGGTGGCCAGACCTGATTCCTGTTATATCTTGCTTAGGTGGTTGAAGGAGTCCAGGGCTGGGCCATCCGAGCTCAGAATCAGCTCCTAAGTCTTGCTATTCTAAGTATTCACCTGCCTAAAACACTTTAGTCCTCTTTCACTGCACCTTTGAATATCTTGAGTGAAATCTGCTTTGCCTTACTCACAGAGACCTGTAGTTGTGACCAGAACCTCTTTTTTTGGGTTCTCGGCTGAGACATTACTGACCACGCAGATGTGGTATAGTATGCATACTCAGCGACTCCAACTCTCAGACGAGTAGTCAGCCTCGAATCCAGGACACTTATGAATTGCTCCTGGAAGTTCATTCATCAATTCTGCATGATTCCAAGGTATCCTTGCAAAAAATGGTCGCCCTAACAGTATATATATTCCAGTTGAGGCTCTCAAATTATATTTGATTCATAGCCTTCGCTAATTGGTACCCATTGCCATACCTGCGAGGGAAACAGTTCTGACTGACGGACTTCATCCATCACTAGCACCTCCAATTCTTTTCAATTGGTCTCATGTGGCCTTAGTCAGAGTTAGGGTTTGTTACTCTGTTAGTCCTGTTCAGACCATGCCATATGACCTCAGACACAATTCCACCTGGACGACCCTTGATCATCTTTGCTTCCCTTGCACTGAGATTGATTCTCAGTGGTTACGTCTGATCCGCCATTTTGGGTACAACTGGTTTTGAATGGTCTTCCGGAGTCTGCATCTACATTGAGATAGATGCCAAACAACTTTCTCGTACTGCCAGCACTGTAGAGTGACTAACTTTTCCTCTCAGTTGTGAGTACTTTTAATTGTAGAAAATGCTATTCCTTAAATTGGAAGCGTTTTTTTAAACACGATGACACAATAATTCAAGTTCGAATCCTGGTCACTGCACCAAAATTTTCTACTTCCTTTCTATTATGTGACACATTTAGTTAAAACCAATTTTTCAAAAGCGAATATGAAAAAGGTCTCCTATATAACGTGAGGTTAGACAAGTTATTTTGTAAAATAATACAGTGTTCTACCAAAAGTAACTGAATCTTTGCTAAGAAATAAAATATTGAGGTAGAAAACATATTTATTATTGCATACCACAGGTATTCATGTACATTGATATCAACCAAAAAAGCGAAAAGTTATTCTATACTACTTATGAAAGAGTGATATTCTTGACAATTTCAGTCATTACGTCGTTACTCACGAAAGTAGAATCAATAGTTTGTGATATTTTGTCATCCGAAAACAACTAAATAGTTTCATAAACATGACTATTTGTTGCTATAGCCATTTTTGAGTGGAATATAGATGACCTTCATTTCAAGACAAATGATAATTGGAAAAACAAGATGGTTTCTACGAGATTAGGCTAATTTTCTTTTCCACTATTTACCGCTATTTATTCAACTTTTTCTTATATTATCTTGTAATATTTGAATAGATTTTTTTTTGTCATTTCACGGGTTAGAGGGTTTAGAATTTCAAAATGCTTATTTACGTTTTATTTGTTACCTGGTTTTATCTGTGTAGATTTAAAATGTAAGGTCTGGTTAATCAGATTCTGAGAGTTATTGTACTCTAAAAGTACTAATATCATCTTTTATGTGTTTTTTTGTGGAAGTTTGTATGTCACGATACTTCTGGCAGAGCAAATTCTGTGTCCTGCAAAAAAAAAAAACGTGTTTTGATGTTGCTCCTTACTTTATGTTTGCATATGTGTGCGATTTGCCATGAAATAATTAAGCCAAATACTTCTAAAAATACATATCACCTGCTTATGCTTTTTGTAAAAAATGGTTGTAAGGTTTATAACGTCATTTAAAAGCGTATAACATGTTTGTTGTTCAGTTTCGGGATGTATTTTGTCTTGTCAACAGCAGTTTACGGTAACATGATTAACCTTGAATGGCTATTATATATAATTATGCTTGTGTACGTATATCAATTATCCCTTGTCTGTAATGATAGTACATTTACATTTACTTGATGTAACAATGGTTCATGTTCAGCTTGTAATGGAAGTTAGCTCAAGCTTGTTTAAAATGTAATTGCTTATATATATACTTTGTTATAGAGTTACGTATACAAAAAAACGAGCTATACACAATCTTAGGAAAGGCTATATATACGTTAGTAATAACCAATATAATTTATGCACTCTGTGTAGGGATGTTGAAGCGAAAAGGTATAGTTGTCAAAAATTAGAAATGAAAAAAATCATGAGAGCGCTAGCACTGGAGATGAAGCCCTGCTGAGAAGCCTGTTTGTTTCCAGCTATGATTGTTAGTTTAGAAATCTCTACAGCCTACGGTTATTAGACCAAACTCTACCAAATAACATGCTGTCGCTATGTTAAGAAGACCCACTTCAAGGTTTGGGAGTGCTTAGTACGGTTATTAGACCAAACTCTACCAAATAACATGCTGTCGCCTATGTTAAGAAGACCCACTTCAAGGTTTGGGAGTGCTTAGTACGGTTATTAGACCAAACTCTACCAAATAACATGCTGTCACTATGTTAAGAAGACCCACTTCAAGGTTTGGGAGTGCTTAGTACGGTTATTAGACCAAACTCTACCAAATAACATGCTGTCACTATGTTAAGAAGACCCACTTCAAGGTTTGGGAGTGCTTAGTACGGTTATTAGACC
>NW_013666263.1:217966-225085 GCF_000517525.1 Limulus polyphemus
TAAAGACTTCGTGTTTTCTTCCGTTGTAATTATGGATGGTATTACTAACTTTGGTGACAGAAATACAAATTGTTTCGTCACGTAAAATTACCTATTTTCTTATATACTTACAGTTTTTGTAAACTAACATTCGTTGTAATATGTAAAAACATATTAGGGAAGAAAACATAAACTACTAAAACTCACCAAGTATTCCAACATTTTAATCGGCTATCCCTAAAAATACCCTTATCTGAAATGAAAAATGTATAACGCATACTGTATAAAAATATGGGTTTGGTTATTTTAGAGCAACGCCACATTAAGCTATCTGCTGTATCAACTGCGGGGAATCGAACTCCGGATTCTAGCATCCATAGACTTACCGCCGTTCTACCGTGGGACTAGTAGAAAGTACACTGATTCTACGTTTATTGAAACTGTGATAACCATGTGACATATTGATCCTCTTAAAAAAACAACTGAAATATATATATGTGTGTAGAAATTAAAATTTTACAAAAATATATGAAATAGACAAACCGAGTCCACTTCGTTACAGTTGTGATACTATAAAAGTGATTACCAAGCAACGAAAACAATTATTTTAAAACGTTCTTCATATTATATATGTCGTCTTTCTATTTATTTCGAAGGTGTTCGAAAATCATTTAATTGTTTCAGTAAGCATTCAATTCATCCAGTTAATGAAGATTTTCTTAATAAGAAACAGAAGAGTAAAATCTCCATCTTTATGTATATACAGTAAACATCATGTATACTAGCATAAAATACACCTTCTCCTCTACAGGGTTCAAAGGCTCATTCATAAACACCTTAATGTGCCGATTAAGATCCCCCATTATTCCTAGTTACTTCTATAGCTACCCCAAGGGGTATACGTACCCTCCCTCCTATAAAAAGCCGTTAGGCAATCGGTCCATGGTACCCGAACACCTATGCCAAGATTGGTCATACTAACTTGTCAGTGTGAATATGATACAATATCAAACATGGATCCCGCGGGATCCCGAGAGGCCTACGAACACTTACATCCGATGTCAGCGACCCTGCAAACCTACTCTTAAATCCACATCATGCCGGATGACATTTCGGGATCATTGTAACCCCTTGGTGCCCCCTACTTAGGGGTTACATCCAAATAGATAAGGACACATCCTGAGCCACTATGAGTCCGCCTGCCAAGTTTGGTCATGCTAGCTCCAAAACTATTGAAGGAATTAACCTAGCATACATACATATATAAAAAGCTACAAGCTAAGTTATTATAGGATATATATATATATATTAATATAGAATATATAATGTTTCTCGTTAAAGATATACTCAAATGTTGATCTCTCAACCCTTATTAACAAGTAATTGACTGAGTGGATGAATCTTAACGTTTTCTAAACAACGTGTGTGTATTATGATTTTTTTTGTATCCTGGTTTAGAGTATTAGGGAAAATAGGACTAGTCGTTTTTAGAAGACTGTTGTACGAAAGCAAATGTTACTTATAAATTATATCCATAAGAAATAAGTAGGAAAAAATGAAAAACGTTTTGTTCTCATGGGATATGAATCAGGAAAAAGGTATCAATCCAAATGGTACCAATTAACCAAATCAGTAGTTAATGGATAACACTAACTTTCGTTGGGCATCTAGATGCATATTTATAGTAATCCTTTTGTGAATATATTCGAACAATTTCAAGTCAGAATAATTGTCTAATTTTATTTAAAGATCTTCCAGTAGTAAAATTTGTGTTAAATTAAGACAAATACATTTCAGCTATAAAGACTAACCCTAGTTATATTCTAAAACTACACATATCACTGGAAAAGTTTCTAATTTATTACAACATTACACAAGTATCACGTTCGAGAAATAATGTAATACTTTCTCGTAAAAATGTATTAGAGAAGTTGCTGTAAATCGTACCGAGTGTTAACTTAATACAAAGCAAAATCGCCCATACGTCAAGCACGTGTTCACCAGCTAGATTGGTCTAATTGCTGCATAGTTCTGATTTTCTTGAAGTTCGAATCTTATAATTCCTAAGGACAGGTGCGTGGTTGTGTGTAGTATTAAGATAATCGTTTTAGCTAAATTAGATTACCTGAGCTGGTCTCGTATTTGTTTGTTTGTTTTTGAACTTCACGCAAAGCTACACGAGGGCTATCTGCGCTAGCCGTCCCTAATTTAGCAGTGTAAGGCAAGAGGGAAGGCAGCTAGTCATCTCCACCCACCGCCAACTCTTGAGCTACTCTTTTACCAACGAATAGTGGGATTGATTGTCACATTATAACGCCCCCACTGCTGAAAGGGCGAGCATGTTTAGTGTGATGGGGATTCGAACCCGCGACCCGCAGATTGCGAGTCGAGTACCCTAACCACCTGGCCATGCCGGGTCTGGTCTCGTATAAAGCCATTCCCCTGCTTCAATTGCACAACCATTATAACAAATACTTGACTATTTTGTTAAAATGTAGCTAGAACCGTCTCTGGCTGAATTAATTTACAGTGAATTTACTAGTATCTAATTAATTAGATTTTCTTCCACGCGATAAATTTTTTTTATTAAATTATAATTATCAGGGAATATGCAAGAAAAGTATAGCTTAAAGGGATATTTTGTAATTAAATTAAAAACTAACAATTCTTTTCATTCTGTGCTATAACTAAATAACTTAGAATCTTAATGAAGCTCCTACGTGACGTCATACACCTCTTTAAACTTTTTTTCTTTTAAGCATGACGAACAGTGCAAAACTGTATTGTCATTTGCAGTAATACGTTTTATGTTTAACCCTTATGATGGAATGAGCTCAATGGCTGCTGTCGGCCACGTGGCAAATTCACACGATTTTTTTGCGACTCATTGTCTAACTTACATACTATTTACATGGTTATTGAAATGTTAATTAATATCTCGTCTTGTATATTGCTTAATAATGAGTTTTAAGTTATTAATCACTTTCTTGATTATTTGCTCAAATTGTGTTCATGCTTATATAAATAAGCGTACGATGTGTTTAGTCTACAGTTATGTTTTTGCGTGAGAAGGATGTTTTCCCATGAAATTAAATCAAAAGTATGAAGCCGACGTGTCAATCTAAGACTTGCTACACACACGCGCATCCGAAGTGAGCATGCTCCTCCGCGAGCTATATAACTGCCACACGTGCTAAGAATTTTGTTGTGATGTTTAGTCTCTCTGGATTATAGATTTATAAAGAACGTGTCATCGAGTGTTGTGCATAGCTGATGTTTATTTTCAGGTGCTGGTCACTACTTACTCGAATTTAACTGGCAAGCAACACAAATTACTTATTTTCACACCTAGAGCCCAAAAGGGCATGTTTACTCTATCTCTATACGCTGTGGCGTTCACAGTGGGACTTTGTCTGTATTGGCTTCTTTACAGTGGCCTGGGGCGCCGAACGTGGCTAAATCAAAAGGTAACATTGTTTTGGATGTTTTTGTGCTCATCGATCTATTACGAAATAAAGCTCCTTTTTTTTAGGAATGCACGTGTCGGATAAAAAATACACTGTATGCTTTGAAAATATGCAAAATGAGTCAAATCCGAAATTTATCATAATAGCGTCATTCATAACTGTCCAACATAGATGTGGTAGTAGCAGTTTTCTTGTCATGATAGTACACTGTAACTAGTTATCTTCATTAATTATCTAAAATATTTGTACAAAGTTGCAATTATTTACCATACGTATGTTAAACACCTTAATAATAAGAGGATGTAATGAAAAAAGTATTTTCTTGTTTAATACGATAACATAAGCTGTTCTGTAAGAAAGGTTAATAAATATTTATATATTTTGTTTTGATAGTGTATTTCCAAGAAGTAAAAAGATTCTTCTTTACGATAATATGTAATAAACTAATGATTAAGTATGTCTCTTCTTTACTTACTTTCTATGGCTAGAACCGGGCATTACCTATATCTTAGTGTACCCGGACTGTGAATCTAAAGATTCATGGTTCGCATCTTGCCGCTAAAACCACGCTCTGCATTTTGTGGTCTTCACTGTGCTAAAAGAGAGACGGTAAAATCCCGTTATTCGTTCAGGCAAGAGCAGCTGAAGAGGTGAGGTGCGTCATATGACTATCTCAACCTTCCCGCTAGTCGATAAGTTTAAAGTTAGGGAGTCGTTATCTCTAGCTTCCCTCTAGTCTATCAGTTTAAAGTTAGGAATAGTCACTATCTCTACCTTCCCGCTAGTTTATAAGTTTAAAGTTAGGGAGTCGCTATCTCTAGCTTCCCTCTAGTCTATCAGTTTTTAAAGTTAGGGATAGTCACTATCTCTAACTTCCTTCTAGTCTATCAGTTTTTTAAAGTTAGGGATAGTCACTATCTCTACCTTCCCGCTAGTTTATAAGTTTAAAGTTAGGGAGTCGCTATCTCTAACTTCCCTCTAGTATATCAGTTTAAAGTTAGGGATAGTCACTATCTCTACCTTCCGTCTAGTATATCAGTTTAAAGTTGGGGATAGTCACTATCTCTACCTTCCCTTTAGTCTATCAGTTTAAAGTTGGGGATAGTCACTATCTTTACATTCCCTTTAGTCTATCAGTTTAAAGTTGGGGATAGTCACTATCTCTACCTTCCCTCTAGTATATCAGTTTAAAGTTACGGATAGTCACTATCTCTACCTTCCCTTTAGTCTATCAGTTTAAAGTTAGGGATAGTCACTATCTCTACCTTCCGTCTAGTTTATCAGTTTAAAGTTAGGGAGTCGCTATCTCTACCTTCCCTCTAGTCTATCAGTTTAAAGTTAGGGATAGTCACTATCTATACCTTCCTCCTAGTCTATCAGTTTAAAGTTACGGATAGTCACTATCTCTACCTTCCCTCTAGTATATCAGTTTAAAGTTAGGGATAGTCACTATCTCTACCTTCATCCTAGTCTATCAGTTTAAAGTTAGAAGTAGACACTATCTCTACCTTCCCTCTAGTCTATCAGTTTAAAGTTAGACATAAGCTATTCGCAGATAGCCATCTGTATTTTTGCGTAAAAATTCTAAAACCAAACTGAAAACAATTAGTTTCTTTACTCGAATTATTTATCATCACACGTCTTCATTTTTTAAAACAAAATGTGCACAGCATCACTGCTGTGTTGATAGACTAGCTGATGGTCTGAAAATTAAATAAGTATTTTCCTACTACCGCTTGAAATAATTATTTAGGCAAATGAATGTTCGGTGCTATAATTTTTCTTTTATTGCCTGAGCCAAACGCCGTCCTGTGATTAACGTGCCAGACTGTGAATCTGAGGTTCCATGGTTCACCTCCTTTTACCGTCAAAAAATTCGCGCTCCGAACTTTGGGTGGTTTATAATGATGATAATAAAATCCCACAATTCAGACAGACAAGAGTATCTGAAGCACTGGCGATGAGTGTTTTGGCTATCTGTGCCTTCCCTCTAGTCCATCTCTTCAAAATTAGGGACGGCTACCGCAGATAACCCTCGTGTAGTTTTGCGCGAAATCTGATTTTGTGTCAGAAGTGAATGACTATCTTTTCCAGAAGTTGTTTGTGGTGAGTCTGGTTAAATTTTAGTTTATTCCTTGAACAGCATTAGTTGTGTAAACTGAATTATTAACAATTATTACTTAATTGTCAAAAAAATATACCTATTCAGTATAAAATGTGCAGTAATATTACAAAAATGAAAATAAACCAGAAGCCATTTTGTCGTTAAGAAAGGATAAGGACAGGAGAAGAAAACTTAAATAAAACTACGTGTTTAAAGACCGAAAAATTAACTAAACTACATTGTAAACTTAGATGGAAATACCTGAAAATCTTTCTGATCATTAAAACGAATAATTTTCAAAACACATTTTTCATGTTAATGTAATAACAGTATTGATGTTTTAGCAAGAGAACATTATAAGTGGTGTAGTCAGGGGCGGCGCTAACCTCTTCCCGATGAGGGGGCTGCACTCTTACATCTTGTGGGTTTGGTTTGTTTGAATTTTGCGAAAAGCTACACGAGGGTTATCTGCGCTAGCCGTCCCTAATTTACCAGTGAAAGACTAGAGGGAAAGCAGCTAGTCATCATCACCCACCGCCAACTCTTGGGCTACTCTTTTACCAACGAATAGTGGGATTGACCGTCACATATAACGCCCCCACGGCTGAAAGGGCGAGCATGTTTGGTGTGACGAGGATTCGAACCCGCCTCGAATAATAGAGTTTGACCGTCACTCTTATAACATCCCCACTTCCCCAAAATGAGGATTGTACTTTTTTTGCAACAACGGGTGGCGAACGATGAATCCTCTGATTTTATCAATCGGTTAAAAGGCTGTGTGAATAACATTACACATTTTATTGAAACTCCAAACAAGTAAAAAGTAAATCTGTTGAACTTAAAACTAGTAAATAAAACTGTTTCGACACTCTCTACTACCTTCTTCAGTACTATAGATGGTCATTATTGTGCTAAAATACCATGAAAACAACAGTAAAATTCAAAGTGTCCTAAAAATTATAGGATCTTAAGTGTCGTACCAGTCAGTTGCATAGGTAAATAAGAACCCAGGTGATAAGGTGATTTAGAGGTGAACCTGTCCTCTGTGGAAATGTTGTTAGAATGTAGAAAGTACAATACACAGACTGCAAAGTTGATTTAAAGTTACTTTGGACGGAATGTGCATATATAATACATAAATACTTTGTAGTAAGTGAGTTCGTGTATTGTATCAGTTCGCAGGTCTTATTAGTCTATGCCTGCAGTTTATTTCAATAAGACTAAGATATAAACACTGTACAGTAAACTGTTTAATGAAAAAAACGCCATTTCCTGGTATATTTCTTTGAAATCGACATATCCATACAGACATTGAACGAGAGTAGTATGTTGAGGGTCAACGATATTCCAGATCCCTCCTCCATCGTTGGTTGTACGATATTCCAGATCCCTCCTCCATCGTTGATTGAACGATATTCCAGATCCCTCCTCCATCGTTGGTTGTACGATATTCCAGATCCATCCTCCATCGTTGATTGAACGATATTCCAGATCCCTCCTCCATCGCTGGTTGTACGATATTCCAAATCCCTCCTCCATCGTTGATTATACGATATTCCAGATCCCTCC
>NW_013666263.1:226085-235258 GCF_000517525.1 Limulus polyphemus
CGATATTCCAGATCCCTCCTTCATCGTTGATTATACGATATTCCAGATCCCTCCTCCATCGTTGGTTGTACGATATTCCAGATCCCTCCTCCATCGTTGATTGTACGATATTCCAGATCCATCCTCCATCTTGATTGTATTTTTTCTGATAGCCATAATTTCTTACTATTTCCCGAAACAACCGTAGATTTCGAGGTGTGGCTCCTGTGAACGCTTGGTTTGTGAGAGTTCGTCAACTCGAAATAGATGTTTGTCGTTTTTTGTTAATAGTACCACGAGATGTACACAGCTACATCGCGATGCTTTTTTAAACCGGAGAATTCTTTTTTGTACCCATAGTTTTACCGAAATGATGTCATCTCTACTCCACAAGAAAGTGTTATAGGTTGAAATCAGTTTTTTGTGATGGTAAAGAATAGTGTTGGAATGGCGTTTTAGTATTGTGAAAAACAAAATATCATGTAGTGCTTTTCTGTGGAACAGTCTCCATGAGAATGGTGTTTTGGTATTGTGAAAAACTAAGTATCATGTAGTGCTTTTCTGTGGAACAGTGTCCATGAGAATGGTGTTTTGGTATTGTGAAAAACAAAGTATCATGTAGTGCTTTTCTGTGGAACAGTCTCCATGAGAATGGCGTTTTAGTATTGTGAAAAACAAAATATCATGTAGTGCTTTTCTGTGGAACAGTCTCCATGAGAATGGTGTTTTGGTATTGTGAAAAACTAAGTATCATGTAGTGCTTTTCTGTGGAACAGTGTCCATGAGAATGGTGTTTTGGTATTGTGAAAAACAAAGTATCATGTAGTGCTTTTCCGTGGAACAGTGTCCATGAGAAGTGTTACTTAACTATATTAAGATGTGGCACTCATCAGTATAACTATAATACTGTGGGTTTAATTAACACCCTTGGAAAGAGAGAGATCGATTACACTACTAGCCAACACCAGGTAACTGTATTATTGAGATGTGGTACTCATCAGTATAACTATAATACTGTGGGTTTAATTAACACCCTTGGAAAGAGAGAGAGAGATCGATTACACTACTAGCCAACATCAGGTAACTGTATTATTAAGATGTGGCACTCATCAGTATAACTATAATACTGTGGGTTTAATTAACACCCTTGGAAAGAGAGAGAGAGAAATAATACAGTTACCTGGTGTTGGCTAGTAGTGTAATCGAAAGATGTGGCACTCATCAGTATAACTATAATACTGTGGGTTTAATTAACACCCTTGGAAAGAGAGAGAGATCGATTACACTACTAGCCAACACCAGGTAACTGTATTATTAAAAAGTGAGTATACATAATGAATTTACAACCCCAACATTATTTCCAAATATAATTCAACACATTTATGTTGTATTATACATAACAGCAAGTGATAACTTCATTTGTAAGTATTTATATAAATATCAAAACTCCGTAAATGGGTATCAATAATAACTCCATAATTTCAACTCCTTTGAATAGACATCCATAATTCGAAGCTATTCCTTTGTGTTTATCTTAAAACCAATACTCCAACAAAGCATCAAAATAAACTCCATAATTAAATAATAATAATCTTTAGAAGTGGAAAACCTCAAATATTATAAAACTGCATAATATATGTTTAGGAGCGAATCTAGGAAGTAAAAGAAAAAAATTTATACCTAACTTTACTAAACCAGAAAGGCAATAGAAGCTATACCTGCTATAACATCATAAATAATTTCAAACTGGTATGATATACATAGCAGAAAACAAAGTATCATTGTTTTCTATCTAATATAGTTTTGATCGCGCAGGTTATTGTCTCGATTGTAAAATGGCCCGGCATGGCCAGGTGGTTAAGGCGCTCGACTCGCAATCTGAGGGTCGTGGGTTCGAATTCCTGTCACACTCATCATGTTCGCCCTTTCAGCCGTGGGGGCGTTATAATGTGACGGTCAATCTCACTATTCGTTGGTAAAAGAGTAGCTCAAGAGTTGGCGGTGGGTGGTGATGACTAGCTGCCTTCCCTCTAGTCTTACACTGCTAAATTAGGGACGGCTAGCGCAGATAGACCTCGTGTAGCTTTGCGCGAAATTCAAAACAAACAAACAAACGATTGTAAAAATCTTGTATACTCTATATCGGAAAGATGGAATTCTTTATTAGACGCCCCCACCCAGTATCATAGCGGAATGTATGCGGACTTATAACGCTAGAAACTGGGTTTCGATACCCGTGGTGAGTAGAGCACAGATTGCTCATTGTGTAGCATTGTATTTAACTACAAACAAACTTTATTAGAAAAAATACAAATATCTTTAACTTTTACCCAACGAAATTATTACAATTTGACATTGATTGAAATGAAAACTGAAGTACCCTATCATTTGGTTTATGCCATAAAATGTACTTTAACATACACTAGAAGTTGCTATGTTTAAAATAGTTATGATTCTCTGGGTGATAATATCCTACCAATTTGTAATTATACAGCTGCCTTTTAAAGTCGCGAGTCTCTTATATTTGTTCACGTTGTAGGTGCTTATTCACATTAGAAAATGTCGGTACAGTATCTGAATGAAATCATAGAATATAACTCAGCATTAGTCGTATGGCACGTTCACTCTTTGGATGTTATCATTCAGATATTACAGGAATAGAGCTGAAGTTATGATGACAGAGATGAAATATGCATGTGTTATAGAGATATAACATGTAACATGTTTCTTTTGTGAAGTAAATATAATACCAATCTGACCGTATGATGTAAGTAACGATTATCTGCTACAATTTAGTTCCAAGAGCAGCAAGCTCTGTTCTTGAATTTCGAGAATTGTCCTTCTATCATTACCACCATCTGATGGTACTTTTATGGCAAACAGAATAAGCACCAATCGGAGTCACAGCGAAGACACATGAAATGGTAAGATTTCCTTCACTTGATAATGATAGTCAAGTGGTAGTTTTAGGTTTGTCGAGATATTTGTTAACTCCAAATTGCAATGGATTTCAACATGTATAATGAGCTTGTCATTCAAGCTACTGATAAATCAAACTTTTACTGTATTTTAACACATTATGGATTTCTTTAAGAGTTGGTTTACAATTTTTCCTGAATATAACCTGTATTTATCATTTTGTTTGTTCTGTGGTTACGTTACTTTCATAATAGATTGTTATAAAAACATTGTTTTATATATATAAATCAATGTTTCTTGAATTTCACGCAAAGCTACACGAGGGCTATCTGCACTAGCCGTCCCTAATTTAGCAGTGTAAGACTAGAGGGAAGGCAGCTAGTCATCACCACCCACCGCCAACTCTTGAGCTACTCTTTTACTAACGAATAGTGGGATTGACCGTCACATTATAACGCCCCCACGGCTGAAAGGGCGAACATGTTTGGTGTGACGGAGATTCGAACCCGCGACCATCAGATTGCGAGTCGAGTGCCTTAACCACCTGATCATGCCAGGCCACATATAAATGAAAAAACATTTTTCAATCATTGATTACTCTGAGTGTGAGAAATAATATTTAGGTGAATTAGATTCTATGCCAAATTATACAACCTGACATTGGAGTATTTTTTTCTGATATTAAGAAGCAGGATTTTTAAACAAACATTGGTAGACGTAATTTTCAACGTTGAAACTCTTATTTATTAATTTTTCGATATGTTTTGGTGTAAAATTGATGATTTGATTTCTTAGTTTGTCTATGTCTCTAATCAATGACAATATATTTAGAAAAGTAAAACTTTCTTTCTTGAGAACCTAATTGTAAGGTCATCCATCCAGAACTATTGCTGAATCATAATCTTCACCGACTTTTCGTATACTTCCTTTTCAGTTAATAATGATACTTTTCCATTTCTTTCTTTTGAGAATCTGTGAAGTAGCTTTATGATCACTTATACTGATGGAAGACACAAATTCAATTTACACGGAAATTATATAAAACCTGTTTTATTCTGGAAGTTGGTGTGAAGTTGAAAAACTTATTTGCCCCTGGCGCTTTACCACTCATTGTCGAAACTTGAAAAATAATAGCTGTAGCACCACTGGGAATTACCAATGAACGAGGCTTTATATTAAATTCTAGAAACAAGTCCGAGTGTGACTACAAGTTGAGTTTGCCTTCATGCTAAGGTTTTGTTCTTCAAGCCCGAACGAATTAGGCTGTAATTAGGTGAGCAGTGCTACAGAATATTTTCTCCAAATTGAAATCAAAGTCTGAGCAAATTATATTTCATTCGAAAATTAGCTGATAACGTTTGTTCAATCTACTGAAAGAAAACATTTTCAAAAAGACAAAGAAAACCACAGCGTTACATTGTATTTCTCGATATTGGTCTCATAATTCGTTTTGAAACGGAATTTAAAAAATGCAACGTGAGCATTTTATTTTGTTGCCTTCTTTTGAACTTTAACATACGCATTCACCAAGAAATCTTCTCCGGTGTGAAACTAGTCTTTAGCCTAAGAAAAGGTAACAGGTTTAACGTTATGTATGTGAAACGCTTTGCTAAAACATCAATACACAATCATTTTTCCTATGGTAAACGTACATTATGTGTAAGCTATGTAAAATGTATTAATATTTCTGGTGTTTAAATACTTTATATCATTACGGAAGAAAGTTACGTTTGCATCTGGGGGAAGGGGGTACCACCTTGACAAATTACCACAATTGTATAACCTCATATCTGTCATTTCTTTTATTTATCAGCGAGATGTGTTTATGGCTCTAGCTTTGTTATTAAAATGAATATTTAAAAAATATGTATACAGATATTGATATGATAAAATTATACGCAGAAAGTTAAAATTTGTTGTATTACTTTTTCACACATGTGTGAAGAAAAGATAACATAACGCAGCACATCGTCTTACCTCAAAAGAAATTTTAAAATCTGACACATTAAATGTCCTACATTTCTTCTAGGTTACTTTTTGTTTTTCCCGAATTATAACTTGTACCACGTTTTATTTATCTTTTCTAAAGCTAAGTCTGAAATTCTTCAATAAATATACATATATATATATATATAAAGGAAACTAGCTGATAACTCGGCAAGAAGTGTTTTACTATCGGTTTTATGACACAAGTATCATTCCTCAGGTATATCTGTTCCTCTAGCGTATGTTGATTTCTGCTTTAAAAAAATAAAATGCACAAAAGATCGTTGCATTAGGAGATTTGACAGGTATGTGGTCTAATGGGAGTTCTTTTATTACAGTTTATTCTTACATTTTTTCTCATGAAAACAGAAGTGGATTTCGAGATGTGAATGAAGGCTTGAGAACTAATATCAAAATTGTTTAATATCTTGTTAATGGTGCCAGGAGATACACCCAGGTTTATCGCAATGAGTTGTTGGGTTGGAGGATTCTGTTTCGTAGCCACAACCTTCCATTTATAGACAAAGCATTGCTCGAGATTGTGTTGGGTTAATGGTTTCACCGCCCCGTTGTTGTCCTAATCGCTCTGTTTTACGAGTTTTTCTCTTCCGAGGAGAACACTGACCACGCCTTTCTTCTTTGGCTTTACTTGTTAACAGTTTCAATATAGAAATGTCCTTTCTCTGAAAGTACTGTAATGTATATCCTGCCAGCTAAAAATCTATTAATAGTGACATTACATGGCCAATGGCCAAGAATTCTCCATAACCAAATAATATATAGTTTTTAAATATGTCCTCTGTGGGATACGTTACAGTATTAGTGTATCCAAAATCTTCGTTTTAGACTGCTTACGAGATAAAATAACTTGTTTTCTTTGTTGTTCTTTTTTTATGAGAGTTAATTCTGTAACTTCCTTAAATTGTTGTTCAATGTTCAATAAACTGACATTACATTGTCTTTTATTTACTTTTCTAAGATCAGTTTTAATACTTTTTGGGTTTGTTTCATTTCTGTTATGCACTTCATTGGAGTGATTTCAAAATTAATCATTTCAATATATGTATATAATTATCACCTTTTTTTTTTAAAGAAAGTGCAGCTTTATTTCTTGTAACATGGCTTTAAGCATGATTGTGACGTGACTTCAAAATGTCCTTGCTAGCATCCCTATACTGCATTCAATTAAGACATTTGTTTGTTTGTTTATTTGTTTGATTGTAACTAAACATAAAGCTACGCAATTGGCTATCTGTGCTCTGCCCACCACAGGTATCAATAACCGGCTTCTAGCGTTGTAAGTCCGCAGATATACCGCTGTGCCACTGGAGGGCAAGACATATGAAATAAACGTTACAAGAAAATACTTGAAACACATTTGATATAAATTCATTCTGTCTTCCAGAACAATGTTAGACTGGCATGCGAATATACTGTTTACTAGAGCCAAAGAGTATTACTTTATTATTGTTGTTTTGTTTAAATATTCTAAATAATAATATGTATTAAGTTGATTTACATGTTGTTGTTTTTTCTAAACAGAGTATTCCGTCTCCTGTGAACATCAAAGGGCCGCTAAAAGGTTCAAAGAAAGCTCCAGAGTAAGTAAAGAATTAGATTATCTTTTAAATATAGGCTGAAAACACAAAATCTGGTTTTTTATCACCACAGAACGAAAATATCTACTGTTGTGGTTTTTGTTTAGACACACAAATATATTACCATTCTTTTTTTTTTTTTTTGTTAAAACATTATTTGAGTCTCTTCATCTTTCCAACTAGATGTATCATTCAGATATAGATATTTGTTTTGCTATCTGGTGTAAGCTAGTATGTTTTTCTGTTACAACTTACGCTACATCAAGGTAAAAAAGAAAATAAAAATAATGTTAAATATAACTGGAAAGCTAGACAGCAACTTTATTTTTTAAACTGTATTAAGATTTGTGAGTAAATGAAACTGTTACTGTGTGCGTACTAGTTAGAATTTCTTCAGATTATTGTATCAAAGTAGTTATGGGTATTGCATATAAAAGTATGTCTTCAATACAACTTGATCGTTTTGTTTTACAGCAAAACTACATTGTGCTATCTGCAGTGGGGAATCGAACCCAGAATCTTAACATTGTAAATCTATAACCTTACCGTTGTCCCATCGGGGGACCAATAAAATCTTAGAATTATACAGAAGACCTGGAAATATTAGCTGTATTTAAGATTTATAAAAAAACTAGAGTTGCTTTAAATAGTGATTATTCAGTATACGATTATTGAACAAGTATGTCTTTTTAATTAAAAGTTCAGAGCTGGTTGATATAACTCAATCCAAAAAAAAACTTTCTGTTGGATTTTGATGTTTCTTTATTCTTCCAAACAACCAGCCAATTGTGTTTATTAGTACTTCATACCTTTAAATGTTGTCTAGTTAGATATAGTAAAATATTCTTGGAAGTTTGATATATTATATAGGTCAAAATAAAAACTGTTTGAGAAAAAGCTTTTTAATTAAGCGAAAAATGGTGAGTATGTCTGATTATCATTTTTACATAAATATTTATTGAAAAATAAAGAATCGCTGAAGGTGGAGGATGAAAGTACGAATGTGATAAATAGCAGCTAGAGATAATGAATGACCTGTGAACCAGTTTTCTTTGCAGTTTCCTTCCACTTCAATTATGATAGAGCACTGAGACCACTAGCAGTATCATTTATCAAATATCTGTGTTTGGCTGTCTAAAACTGAAAGATACGTTTAAACTGACTGTTCGCATCATAGAATGTAATCTTCTAACGAATATCATGATGGATAGATGTTGCGAACAACTGTGAAGTGGAGCACGTGTCCCATTGGGTCTTCATAGAAAAGTAGAGGAAACTGAGTGACAATTATTATAGTACTTTCATCGTGATAGGCAATCAATATAGCTCAAGTTCTTTGTATGTAATCAACAAAGTAAGCCGGTTAAAATATGGAAGTTAAAAGTAACAACAAGCATAAGCCAATGGGGGGTACAAATCGCTATGTGTTATTATCTGATTAATTAAGATTGGAATGGCAAAGTTACAGATTTTATTACCGTGGACGCTGAGAAACCATTTCATTTCTGTGTCAATTTAGGTTCAAGACACTTAATTACGTGGGTGGGATTTGTACCAGTAAAGTTTTTATATTTCCGTTCAGCTCTGTATAAACTAATAACATACTTTTGTTAGTCTAAATTACATTTAAAAGACAATATTTGTTCTTTGTTAATCTTTAATTTAACACTATGAATTATAAATTTGAAATACTTAAATCCAGTAGTCAATTTAATACATTAAAATATAAAAATACACATAACACGTTTTTAATACAGCTAGTAGTGAGGTGATCAGGGTTAGCCATAATGTATATTTTTGTTATTCTACGTAGTTATGCTCACTACTGTTGTGGTATTGATTCGAATTAATGACACATCAAACTCATCAAATGTATAATTCATTAAGTATGGTGTATGTAATACAGGGATAAATACGTTGTATTAGAAGGATTTTGCATATGCAAACCAGCAAGTCACCTTATAACAACAGTCTATATAAAGTCGTGATGGAACTACTTGTATCAGAACTACTATATATCTATATATTATCTTATCCTTATTTGTCGTTTCGTTCGTTGTGTGACACCACCAAAAAGTGGTTGCTTTTGGGAAGGTTATTTAACAGTCCTTTCACGCGCAAAATATTCGTACATACTCATAAAAATGAATTCATGTCGAGAATTTACAATTACTCTGACGGGTACGTTTCTTATACATAATGGAATTGGAAAACAAAGGAACGTGGATCAACTTGGGACACTAGAACATTCATAAAGAGACCTGCAACAAGTCACATCCCAGATGAGGTAAGCAAACTGTGGCATCTTGTAACAGTTGAAAATCCACGAATACAAAGGCCAGTGGCACAAGCCGTCCAGGCAACACTACACAACATAATCAAGAAGGATTTACACCTGAAAAAGTAACATAACTGACGTCATGTGTACACAGTTTGATTCAACAACATATTGGCTCAACTGTAGCTGGAAAATGAACCGAGTTTTTATGCTATTTTATAAGAATATATACCGATCAAGCCGACGGATACAGCGCTTGTGAATTTCTGTGCAATCGTACTATTGGAATAGCGCTGGAAAACCGTCATCTTCGTACACTAGTTAATTGTGTAAGAGTTACAAGAAAGAATGGTGTGCTTTGGACACAACATTCTCACGGAATACTTCGTTTGTTTGTTTGTTTTGAATTTCGC
>NW_013666263.1:236258-241751 GCF_000517525.1 Limulus polyphemus
TAAACGTTGTTCGTTTTGTAAAATTGTTGGGTCGTTCTTCTTGTTCTCATACCCTTCTCCAAGGTAAACGTTGTTCGTTTTGTAAAATTGTTGGGTCGTTCTTCTTGTTCTCATACCCTTCTCCAAGGGTAAACGTTGTTCGTTTTGTAAAATTGTTGGGTCGTTCTTCTTGTTCTCATACCCTTCTCCAAAGGTAAACGTTGTTCGTTTTGTAAAATTGTTGGGTCGTTCTTCTTGTTCTCATACCCTTCTCCAAGGGTAAACGTTGTTCGTTTTGTAAAATTGTTGGGTCGTTCTTCTTCTTTTTTTTTGCTCTACTCAAAACATGAATAGATAAAGGCGTTCCAAATAAACATATATATATTCTCCTTACTGTTTTTTTTCCATCTGACGTGGAAATGTTCAAGACATCTTCTATATTCTTTAGCGTTGGTTTTCTCCACAAGCACTGTTCAGTTCTTAATCTTCGCCTTTACGATAGAATCAGTATGTTTGTATTCATAGCTAGAGACCTGAGAAATGACTTCAACTAACTGACTGGCAATGCAACGATTATAAAAGATGAAAGTTAAAAAAAAACTGTGTACCCACGAGAGTGGAATACTTGCACGTGATTCAGTCATCTCCGGTAGACCTGCATATATATATATATATCCTTCCCTTTCTCTGCATTTTTCTCCTGTTTCTCTTGTGTTTTTGTATATACAACGTAATTCAAGAAGCTCAAAGAGAAGGCTGTTTTTCTTTATTCTCTTACAGAGACCTTCTTAAGCATTAAGTCTGTTGTCTTTTATATGTACGTAGTTTAAGGTTTAACTTCGTTTTTGTTTGTTTGTTTGTTTTGAATTTCGCTTATAAAGTGACGGTCAATCCCACTATTCGTTGGTAAAAGAGTAGCCCAAGAGTTGGCGGTGGGTGGTGATGACTAACTGCCTTCCCTCTAGTCTTACACTGCTAAATTAGGGACGGCTAGCGCAGATAGCCCTCGTGTAGCTTTGCCGCCCCCACGGCTGAAAGGGCGAGCATGTTTGGTGTGACGGGTATTCGAACCCGCGACCCGCAGATTGCTAGTCGAGTACCCTAAGCACCTGGCCATGCCGGGTCTCTCACGGAATAGACACTATGCTACGGGGCTATTGGTAACATGCACAACCCTCTGTAAATCTCTCTGTTATTGTTTCAGACCCATACTGTTTGGAATTTCAGTGTATTTCACACACTCCCTCTTTACATAAATATATGTATGTATATATTTTGTAAGACATTAAACGCAATGGTACCCAGTAGCTCAGCGATAAGTCTGAGGCCTTATAACACTAAAAATCAGATTTGAGTACCCTTGGTGAGAATAACACTGTTTGTAGCTTTATGTTTAACAGTAAACAAACAAATCAAACGAAAGAAAAATATGTCTACTTACAATAATATTAATTACAATCGGCAAGCACGCATTGATCTAACTGGAAAAGAAATTGATTAAAGTGTAGGCCACATCATATATTTAATACCACAAGTGGCATGCACCACTCCTACAGTATTATTAATAGTTAAAACGTATTATCCTTGAGTGATCTTTACAAAGATATGTTTATCTTAACGTCCACTGCATGTCAATGTGGTGTTGTTTTGTTTCTATTTTACGAAAAAATAAAGCTGTTAAACGTACATATATATATATATATGTTTTAACTTAGCTATGATGAAAATTGTGATTGCAGTTATGGCGCACAGGTATAATCTTTGAAAGGTTTAGAGTTCTTTATTTTGTATTATTGTATGCAATAGACGAAACCCATAGAACAGCATCATAAAAATAAAAACTTCTAAAAGAGCCTGTAATGTACGTTCAAAAGAAAGCCCGTTTGCCTCAGAATCTGATAGTGCTCCTTAGAGAGAACGATCAACCTTCAGAAATTGCTTCGAAGGCTCTTTGGTCAATTCATTGATTCGTTATCTTCTAAAGACTTTTGTGTTACAAGCATGTCTACGTGCGTGATGAATACCTCTGAGGTATGGAGTTAATAAATGAGCGTTTGAGGTAAGCGAATAGTCCTGCAGGTTTAGATCTAGAGATTGATATTAAATTCCTAAGCTTAATGTAGAAGTCTTGTCAGCCAATTTAAGAACTAATATCAAAAGACTCTCGGTATCAAAAACAAACCTGAGCTAGCGCGTGATTGAATTTTTTTCTTTTACAAGGGAAGGGTGTTAAGTTTCGTCAAATGTGGTATTCTTAAGGACGTGAACTTTTCCCGTAGAATGGTATCGTTGTTATTTTATTGGCAAATCAAATTGAAACTGTGACTACAGTTTTCATTACTAGTTCCAGTCATGCTATAGAAAAACTTTGTTAATGATGATCGAAAAACTTAATTATGCAGTAACATCTACTAGAAGGGCTGTTAAAATTATACAGTAATAATTACAATTAATAATAAATAGTCTTAGTTATGAGTAACAAGCCAACTACAAAAAGCTTCTGTGACCACTCTTCCCTAAATCATCTGTTGGGTGTCCTCGCAGCTAATGCTATTTTCGGTCTCATTAAATGCTGTAGCTAATGTAGATATAGATAGGTTTGTTTGTTTCGTCTATTACAATAAAAAAAGGGGTTTAAAAAGCTTTCATTTTAACGATATTTCCAAGCAACTTGTTAATAATAAAACAGATTTAACTTGGAAACTATTGGGCCAAATATTTAAAAAATTTTTTGAAACTCTCACTTTCATTTTACTGAATGATTATGACAGTATTTCATTTCTCCTGTCACACTAAAGTTACTTCTTAGCCTTTCCATTATCAAACGTGATTGCAGAGCACTTTTTAAACGTCATAAGTGCTCCACTCGAACAATGTCACCACTCTTCTAGAGCCACTTGACGACTTGCAACCAATTATTTAAGCTAAAGTGTTTTTTGTGCCATTGTCCAATTTTTGACATGATCCACAAGAGAAGCCACATACGCTGTAGTCATTTTTTAATGCAAGGACTACATATTTTTAGAACATTCAGTTAGGCATAAACGTTCGAATATTAGTAAATATTCGGCCCATTTTTATACTTTTCCCCTTCCTCCCCAAAAAGACTGTAAGAAAAAAATCTGTTTCTCCAGTGAGTGGTCATTAGAGTCATGCATCTTGGTGTTGCTGGCATTACTTATGTAATGTGGTGAGAAAATACTAAGATAATCGTTATGTTTTAAGAGTTATTATTTAGATACAATAACTGCATATTTTTACTCTGTAAAATTAAATTGTAAATATATTATCCTGTTTAGTAAAATAAGCTAACCTACTCAAACAGCGATTGAAACTACATTTCCAAGTTGAATGTAACTAAATACAAACTTCTAATTGCCTTTTTTTTTAATGCGTCCTCTGTCGGAGGGGAGGAGTGATATTTTTAATTTCACTGTAGTACAATTTAAGTTCTCGGCGAAGAAACATTAACGTTATTAATCTCATATACTTCGTTTGTCAACATTAGTCTATATATATATATATATATATATATAGACGAAATGTGTGTTTGTTTACACCCTACTCCTCCGAGCTTATTGGGCCAATCTCAACCAAAATTTTTTATGTAAACGCTATAAACTATGGGGAATGTCCTAAGAGGTCAGAATTGAACTTAACCCTATTTCTATTTTGTAAAACCTGTTAGTTAATTACTTCCAGCCTATTGAGTCAATCTTAAGCAATCTTGGCAGGTTGACGCTTTAGACAATATTGAAGGGATTCAAAGTCAAAGTATGAAAGTTGCTGGATCATTTCTCAAACAACCATGCTCTTCTCATGGTAAATGAGATGTAGGGTGTTCAAGGGTGGGATCACCTCAAAATATTTATTTGTTAGTAGATAGAAAGCAAACTGCAAATGTTGTTTACGAATTTAAAATTTTGAGATAAATTTTGTGTTCAAGTTATTATTTTGAAATATATATAATTGCTGTTAAACTTACACTGTTTTAATTACGTTTAAACATTTCCCGTCAGTTAACAGGTATTTCAGGTTGTACAATATACAGTTTGAAGAACAGCTTGAATGGGTAACGAAGAAAGCTTTATTACAAGATTAACATAGTAATAAATGTACAACGTTGCGACGAGGTTTTGTTACCATCGTGTACCATATCTTGGTTTATTTGTCTCACAGTGGGTTTCTCATCATCAAGTATTAATACAATATTCCAATATCCGACAATTTGTTTAATAGAAATCAGGGTCAACTTATGATCATTTTGATGATTAAACATATTATTATTGCAAATATGAATTTTTTTCGTAAATACAAAGACACCTATTAAAACAAAATGTGCTTACCCTAATATAATAGTAGGTCCTACCATTGTTACTAATGCTTTCAAGAACAGTATTTTTCTAGTTAATTAAACCGCAAATTTCAACAGTGGATTATATATATATATATGTGCGAGTTTACGCATGTGGGTGTTTAAGTAGGCTTATTAATAATTCCACGAAAAAAGTTCATTAAAAAGTATAAAACTCTAGCTTCAGGCCTCGTGATTCTTTTCAAAGTAGGAACAGGCACAATCATGAATTATTTATCATCGTACAGACAAGTGTCATAGCAGGTAATCGTTTGCAAAGATCTCTTGTGAGGGCATTCCTAATTGGAATTTACTGTTTACAGATCTTCTTGCCTGGTATGTATCTATATACATACAGCCTCTACAAGTTATATCCCAGTGATGAAAAGTAATTTGCCTAGTTTATATGACATTTTTCACTTAGGTCATGCACGTATACAGTGCATATAATTTTAGAAACGCTGCAATTTCTCACTCTTTGATTTACACACTTGTAATGCTATGAAGTGGTATTTATAGTATTCACACACTGACTACGGACTTGCCCCCCAGTGGCACAGCGGTATGTCTGCGGACTTACAACGCTAGAAACCGGGTTTCGATACCTGGGGTGGGAAGAGAACAGATAGCCTATTGTGTAGCTTTGTGCTTAATTACAAACAAACACACTACGGACTTACAACGCTAAAATCCAGGGTTCGATTCCTTGTGGTGGACATAAAAGATAGCTCAATGTGGCTTTGCTCTAAAACATATGTTGAATTCAAATGTGTAAAAATATTTGAACTTTTTGATTTATTGTGGTTTTTAAAGATATATACATTACGTTTAAGAATACACTTTATTGGACAAATGTATTTTCTCTTATAATATTTTTATAATATAATGGTATTTTACTGTTTACTCCTGAAGAAGAAAGGTCCAGCTGTTTTATTCATTTTTAGTCATTTCTATCAAGACTTCTTGAACCTACGTGTTTTTCTAACGTCATGAATGATCTTTTACTTTAAAACAATGACTAAGCACTTATCTCTTAAATTTAAAAATCGGTAAAACAATAGTGTTTTTAAAGCGCTAAAATGGTAAAAGAAAACTGTACTTCTTTACTGCCCCCTAGTGGCACAGCGGTATGTCTGCGGACTTACAACGTTAGAATCCGG